>NW_026048525.1:0-27391 GCF_023864345.2 Schistocerca serialis cubense | reverse complement strand
AACTGAGCTACGCCCCCAAGCACAACCAAACTGCGCTGTTCTCCATTCTTTACTACTCTTATGTGCACGGACACGATGGTTGGTTGGTTTGCAGGGCTGAAGGGAACAGAGTACAAAGGCGCGGACGCGTTCATATACACAAGAGTTCCAAGTAGTTTCGATGCTCTGGTATTACGACTGCAAATTCCGTCCGTTTTTAACGTCTTAAATTGAAGGGGCAGTCACAAGTTGCTCTGTTTTCACTCCATGTCGACAATCACACAGCACCTGAGGTAACAAGCACATCTGAAGCCCCATTGTGCACTCGACTGTTCATGCCAACTCACTGCCTCGCACTTTACTACTGTGTACCACTCTTGTCGTCCAACTGCAAAAGACTGGGCCACAACAAGTTTCCGCGTCTCCATTGCACTGCGCAAACTACGAAACGCTCCCCAAACATGGCACTCACCCATGCAGACGACTTTTCCGACTTTACACGACGCTCACGCTAGTGACAGCCTTATTTAGAGCTTGACGTCGCGCCCAAGCGAGTGAGCACATTTCGCCTACGGCTTAGGCCGCCCACCTAGTGTGGCTGCTCGGTGTCTGCAGGCAGCGAGGGGCTGCAAGCTTCCCGTATTCGCGCCTATGTCACCTCTGCTTGCTTGTCAGAGACAGAGTATCGCAAAACATACAACTCACTCCATGAATTGATTGCTACGGCATCTGTCATCAGCAGTCACAACTAGCAACACCAGTAGCAGCCGACTGCACGTAAAGAATTGGAATGTGCAGTGGGATTTTTGTGAATTCGGCGCAAGGCTGATCTTTCCGACATACGTTTGAGAATCTTATGGGAACACGTGTACTGTTTCTAAATTAAGTGTAGTGGTGGGAGGAGGGTACTTCCTGCGCATTACAGCACGCTTGCCAATTGTGGCTGCTAATCGTTCGCTCGTATCTGCCTTGACACATTTTCTGGCTGTGAATTATTCCACTTGCATGGCAGTGTGCGCATGTTGGTGTGTTAAAAATTCTGGAGGCGCTGGGTATCGATCCCAGTACCTCTCGCATGCTAAGCGAGCGCTCTACCATCTGAGCTACGCCCCCTGCTGACGAACTGCGCTACATACAGCCATATCAATTGCACAGACCCTTGCACTCCAATTATTCCGCAGACAAACACTACTCTCAATGTGTCTGTGAGGGTGTCTTTCAGGTTTCCTGGATTCTGTATCGAATCGTAGTCGGCCAAAATCAAAGTGGCACGCACGACGTCGAAAATAGCGTTCGGCCAACGCTCTGAGGTAGACGAAAGTGTTGTTCACTCTCTAGACTTCACTGAGGTTAGGCCGTTTTACCTAAGGCAGATTTGCACTCGATGACACCTCGACAACAGCCGGTCCTCACATTTACGTCTTGCTCTCCTTACGTCAGTATACGAGTCTGTGACGCTGGCTTTGCAACATCTTGCGTGCCTTTAGGCTCGCCGCGACCAACACTTGCCACGAACTGACCACAAAACATGGAGGCGCCGGGGCTTGAACCTGGGACCTTTCACATGCAAAGCGAACGCTCTACCAACTGAGCTACGCCCCCAAGCACAACCAAACTGCGCTGTTCTCCATTCTTTACTACTCTTATGTGCACGGACACGATGGTTGGTTGGTTTGCAGGGCTGAAGGGAACAGAGTACAAAGGCGCGGACGCGTTCATATACACAAGAGTTCCAAGTAGTTTCGATGCTCTGGTATTACGACTGCAAATTCCGTCCGTTTTTAACGTCTTAAATTGAAGGGGCAGTCACAAGTTGCTCTGTTTTCACTCCATGTCGACAATCACACAGCACCTGAGGTAACAAGCACATCTGAAGCCCCATTGTGCACTCGACTGTTCATGCCAACTCACTGCCTCGCACTTTACTACTGTGTACCACTCTTGTCGTCCAACTGCAAAAGACTGGGCCACAACAAGTTTCCGCGTCTCCATTGCACTGCGCAAACTACGAAACGCTCCCCAAACATGGCACTCACCCATGCAGACGACTTTTCCGACTTTACACGACGCTCACGCAACGCTCACGCTAGTGACAGCCTTATTTAGAGCTTGACGTCGCGCCCAAGCGAGTGAGCACATTTCGCCTACGGCTTAGGCCGCCCACCTAGTGTGGCTGCTCGGTGTCTGCAGGCAGCGAGGGGCTGCAAGCTTCCCGTATTCGCGCCTATGTCACCTCTGCTTGCTTGTCAGAGACAGAGTATCGCAAAACATACAACTCACTCCATGAATTGATTGCTACGGCATCTGTCATCAGCAGTCACAACTAGCAACACCAGTAGCAGCCGACTGCACGTAAAGAATTGGAATGTGCAGTGGGATTTTTGTGAATTCGGCGCAAGGCTGATCTTTCCGACATACGTTTGAGAATCTTATGGGAACACGTGTACTGTTTCTAAATTAAGTGTAGTGGTGGGAGGAGGGTACTTCCTGCGCATTACAGCACGCTTGCCAATTGTGGCTGCTAATCGTTCGCTCGTATCTGCCTTGACACATTTTCTGGCTGTGAATTATTCCACTTGCATGGCAGTGTGCGCATGTTGGTGTGTTAAAAATTCTGGAGGCGCTGGGTATCGATCCCAGTACCTCTCGCATGCTAAGCGAGCGCTCTACCATCTGAGCTACGCCCCCTGCTGACGAACTGCGCTACATACAGCCATATCAATTGCACAGACCCTTGCACTCCAATTATTCCGCAGACAAACACTACTCTCAATGTGTCTGTGAGGGTGTCTTTCAGGTTTCCTGGATTCTGTATCGAATCGTAGTCGGCCAAAATCAAAGTGGCACGCACGACGTCGAAAATAGCGTTCGGCCAACGCTCTGAGGTAGACGAAAGTGTTGTTCACTCTCTAGACTTCACTGAGGTTAGGCCGTTTTACCTAAGGCAGATTTGCACTCGATGACACCTCGACAACAGCCGGTCCTCACATTTACGTCTTGCTCTCCTTACGTCAGTATACGAGTCTGTGACGCTGGCTTTGCAACATCTTGCGTGCCTTTAGGCTCGCCGCGACCAACACTTGCCACGAACTGACCACAAAACATGGAGGCGCCGGGGCTTGAACCTGGGACCTTTCACATGCAAAGCGAACGCTCTACCAACTGAGCTACGCCCCCAAGCACAACCAAACTGCGCTGTTCTCCATTCTTTACTACTCTTATGTGCACGGACACGATGGTTGGTTGGTTTGCAGGGCTGAAGGGAACAGAGTACAAAGGCGCGGACGCGTTCATATACACAAGAGTTCCAAGTAGTTTCGATGCTCTGGTATTACGACTGCAAATTCCGTCCGTTTTTAACGTCTTAAATTGAAGGGGCAGTCACAAGTTGCTCTGTTTTCACTCCATGTCGACAATCACACAGCACCTGAGGTAACAAGCACATCTGAAGCCCCATTGTGCACTCGACTGTTCATGCCAACTCACTGCCTCGCACTTTACTACTGTGTACCACTCTTGTCGTCCAACTGCAAAAGACTGGGCCACAACAAGTTTCCGCGTCTCCATTGCACTGCGCAAACTACGAAACGCTCCCCAAACATGGCACTCACCCATGCAGACGACTTTTCCGACTTTACACGACGCTCACGCAACGCTCACGCTAGTGACAGCCTTATTTAGAGCTTGACGTCGCGCCCAAGCGAGTGAGCACATTTCGCCTACGGCTTAGGCCGCCCACCTAGTGTGGCTGCTCGGTGTCTGCAGGCAGCGAGGGGCTGCAAGCTTCCCGTATTCGCGCCTATGTCACCTCTGCTTGCTTGTCAGAGACAGAGTATCGCAAAACATACAACTCACTCCATGAATTGATTGCTACGGCATCTGTCATCAGCAGTCACAACTAGCAACACCAGTAGCAGCCGACTGCACGTAAAGAATTGGAATGTGCAGTGGGATTTTTGTGAATTCGGCGCAAGGCTGATCTTTCCGACATACGTTTGAGAATCTTATGGGAACACGTGTACTGTTTCTAAATTAAGTGTAGTGGTGGGAGGAGGGTACTTCCTGCGCATTACAGCACGCTTGCCAATTGTGGCTGCTAATCGTTCGCTCGTATCTGCCTTGACACATTTTCTGGCTGTGAATTATTCCACTTGCATGGCAGTGTGCGCATGTTGGTGTGTTAAAAATTCTGGAGGCGCTGGGTATCGATCCCAGTACCTCTCGCATGCTAAGCGAGCGCTCTACCATCTGAGCTACGCCCCCTGCTGACGAACTGCGCTACATACAGCCATATCAATTGCACAGACCCTTGCACTCCAATTATTCCGCAGACAAACACTACTCTCAATGTGTCTGTGAGGGTGTCTTTCAGGTTTCCTGGATTCTGTATCGAATCGTAGTCGGCCAAAATCAAAGTGGCACGCACGACGTCGAAAATAGCGTTCGGCCAACGCTCTGAGGTAGACGAAAGTGTTGTTCACTCTCTAGACTTCACTGAGGTTAGGCCGTTTTACCTAAGGCAGATTTGCACTCGATGACACCTCGACAACAGCCGGTCCTCACATTTACGTCTTGCTCTCCTTACGTCAGTATACGAGTCTGTGACGCTGGCTTTGCAACATCTTGCGTGCCTTTAGGCTCGCCGCGACCAACACTTGCCACGAACTGACCACAAAACATGGAGGCGCCGGGGCTTGAACCTGGGACCTTTCACATGCAAAGCGAACGCTCTACCAACTGAGCTACGCCCCCAAGCACAACCAAACTGCGCTGTTCTCCATTCTTTACTACTCTTATGTGCACGGACACGATGGTTGGTTGGTTTGCAGGGCTGAAGGGAACAGAGTACAAAGGCGCGGACGCGTTCATATACACAAGAGTTCCAAGTAGTTTCGATGCTCTGGTATTACGACTGCAAATTCCGTCCGTTTTTAACGTCTTAAATTGAAGGGGCAGTCACAAGTTGCTCTGTTTTCACTCCATGTCGACAATCACACAGCACCTGAGGTAACAAGCACATCTGAAGCCCCATTGTGCACTCGACTGTTCATGCCAACTCACTGCCTCGCACTTTACTACTGTGTACCACTCTTGTCGTCCAACTGCAAAAGACTGGGCCACAACAAGTTTCCGCGTCTCCATTGCACTGCGCAAACTACGAAACGCTCCCCAAACATGGCACTCACCCATGCAGACGACTTTTCCGACTTTACACGACGCTCACGCTAGTGACAGCCTTATTTAGAGCTTGACGTCGCGCCCAAGCGAGTGAGCACATTTCGCCTACGGCTTAGGCCGCCCACCTAGTGTGGCTGCTCGGTGTCTGCAGGCAGCGAGGGGCTGCAAGCTTCCCGTATTCGCGCCTATGTCACCTCTGCTTGCTTGTCAGAGACAGAGTATCGCAAAACATACAACTCACTCCATGAATTGATTGCTACGGCATCTGTCATCAGCAGTCACAACTAGCAACACCAGTAGCAGCCGACTGCACGTAAAGAATTGGAATGTGCAGTGGGATTTTTGTGAATTCGGCGCAAGGCTGATCTTTCCGACATACGTTTGAGAATCTTATGGGAACACGTGTACTGTTTCTAAATTAAGTGTAGTGGTGGGAGGAGGGTACTTCCTGCGCATTACAGCACGCTTGCCAATTGTGGCTGCTAATCGTTCGCTCGTATCTGCCTTGACACATTTTCTGGCTGTGAATTATTCCACTTGCATGGCAGTGTGCGCATGTTGGTGTGTTAAAAATTCTGGAGGCGCTGGGTATCGATCCCAGTACCTCTCGCATGCTAAGCGAGCGCTCTACCATCTGAGCTACGCCCCCTGCTGACGAACTGCGCTACATACAGCCATATCAATTGCACAGACCCTTGCACTCCAATTATTCCGCAGACAAACACTACTCTCAATGTGTCTGTGAGGGTGTCTTTCAGGTTTCCTGGATTCTGTATCGAATCGTAGTCGGCCAAAATCAAAGTGGCACGCACGACGTCGAAAATAGCGTTCGGCCAACGCTCTGAGGTAGACGAAAGTGTTGTTCACTCTCTAGACTTCACTGAGGTTAGGCCGTTTTACCTAAGGCAGATTTGCACTCGATGACACCTCGACAACAGCCGGTCCTCACATTTACGTCTTGCTCTCCTTACGTCAGTATACGAGTCTGTGACGCTGGCTTTGCAACATCTTGCGTGCCTTTAGGCTCGCCGCGACCAACACTTGCCACGAACTGACCACAAAACATGGAGGCGCCGGGGCTTGAACCTGGGACCTTTCACATGCAAAGCGAACGCTCTACCAACTGAGCTACGCCCCCAAGCACAACCAAACTGCGCTGTTCTCCATTCTTTACTACTCTTATGTGCACGGACACGATGGTTGGTTGGTTTGCAGGGCTGAAGGGAACAGAGTACAAAGGCGCGGACGCGTTCATATACACAAGAGTTCCAAGTAGTTTCGATGCTCTGGTATTACGACTGCAAATTCCGTCCGTTTTTAACGTCTTAAATTGAAGGGGCAGTCACAAGTTGCTCTGTTTTCACTCCATGTCGACAATCACACAGCACCTGAGGTAACAAGCACATCTGAAGCCCCATTGTGCACTCGACTGTTCATGCCAACTCACTGCCTCGCACTTTACTACTGTGTACCACTCTTGTCGTCCAACTGCAAAAGACTGGGCCACAACAAGTTTCCGCGTCTCCATTGCACTGCGCAAACTACGAAACGCTCCCCAAACATGGCACTCACCCATGCAGACGACTTTTCCGACTTTACACGACGCTCACGCTAGTGACAGCCTTATTTAGAGCTTGACGTCGCGCCCAAGCGAGTGAGCACATTTCGCCTACGGCTTAGGCCGCCCACCTAGTGTGGCTGCTCGGTGTCTGCAGGCAGCGAGGGGCTGCAAGCTTCCCGTATTCGCGCCTATGTCACCTCTGCTTGCTTGTCAGAGACAGAGTATCGCAAAACATACAACTCACTCCATGAATTGATTGCTACGGCATCTGTCATCAGCAGTCACAACTAGCAACACCAGTAGCAGCCGACTGCACGTAAAGAATTGGAATGTGCAGTGGGATTTTTGTGAATTCGGCGCAAGGCTGATCTTTCCGACATACGTTTGAGAATCTTATGGGAACACGTGTACTGTTTCTAAATTAAGTGTAGTGGTGGGAGGAGGGTACTTCCTGCGCATTACAGCACGCTTGCCAATTGTGGCTGCTAATCGTTCGCTCGTATCTGCCTTGACACATTTTCTGGCTGTGAATTATTCCACTTGCATGGCAGTGTGCGCATGTTGGTGTGTTAAAAATTCTGGAGGCGCTGGGTATCGATCCCAGTACCTCTCGCATGCTAAGCGAGCGCTCTACCATCTGAGCTACGCCCCCTGCTGACGAACTGCGCTACATACAGCCATATCAATTGCACAGACCCTTGCACTCCAATTATTCCGCAGACAAACACTACTCTCAATGTGTCTGTGAGGGTGTCTTTCAGGTTTCCTGGATTCTGTATCGAATCGTAGTCGGCCAAAATCAAAGTGGCACGCACGACGTCGAAAATAGCGTTCGGCCAACGCTCTGAGGTAGACGAAAGTGTTGTTCACTCTCTAGACTTCACTGAGGTTAGGCCGTTTTACCTAAGGCAGATTTGCACTCGATGACACCTCGACAACAGCCGGTCCTCACATTTACGTCTTGCTCTCCTTACGTCAGTATACGAGTCTGTGACGCTGGCTTTGCAACATCTTGCGTGCCTTTAGGCTCGCCGCGACCAACACTTGCCACGAACTGACCACAAAACATGGAGGCGCCGGGGCTTGAACCTGGGACCTTTCACATGCAAAGCGAACGCTCTACCAACTGAGCTACGCCCCCAAGCACAACCAAACTGCGCTGTTCTCCATTCTTTACTACTCTTATGTGCACGGACACGATGGTTGGTTGGTTTGCAGGGCTGAAGGGAACAGAGTACAAAGGCGCGGACGCGTTCATATACACAAGAGTTCCAAGTAGTTTCGATGCTCTGGTATTACGACTGCAAATTCCGTCCGTTTTTAACGTCTTAAATTGAAGGGGCAGTCACAAGTTGCTCTGTTTTCACTCCATGTCGACAATCACACAGCACCTGAGGTAACAAGCACATCTGAAGCCCCATTGTGCACTCGACTGTTCATGCCAACTCACTGCCTCGCACTTTACTACTGTGTACCACTCTTGTCGTCCAACTGCAAAAGACTGGGCCACAACAAGTTTCCGCGTCTCCATTGCACTGCGCAAACTACGAAACGCTCCCCAAACATGGCACTCACCCATGCAGACGACTTTTCCGACTTTACACGACGCTCACGCAACGCTCACGCTAGTGACAGCCTTATTTAGAGCTTGACGTCGCGCCCAAGCGAGTGAGCACATTTCGCCTACGGCTTAGGCCGCCCACCTAGTGTGGCTGCTCGGTGTCTGCAGGCAGCGAGGGGCTGCAAGCTTCCCGTATTCGCGCCTATGTCACCTCTGCTTGCTTGTCAGAGACAGAGTATCGCAAAACATACAACTCACTCCATGAATTGATTGCTACGGCATCTGTCATCAGCAGTCACAACTAGCAACACCAGTAGCAGCCGACTGCACGTAAAGAATTGGAATGTGCAGTGGGATTTTTGTGAATTCGGCGCAAGGCTGATCTTTCCGACATACGTTTGAGAATCTTATGGGAACACGTGTACTGTTTCTAAATTAAGTGTAGTGGTGGGAGGAGGGTACTTCCTGCGCATTACAGCACGCTTGCCAATTGTGGCTGCTAATCGTTCGCTCGTATCTGCCTTGACACATTTTCTGGCTGTGAATTATTCCACTTGCATGGCAGTGTGCGCATGTTGGTGTGTTAAAAATTCTGGAGGCGCTGGGTATCGATCCCAGTACCTCTCGCATGCTAAGCGAGCGCTCTACCATCTGAGCTACGCCCCCTGCTGACGAACTGCGCTACATACAGCCATATCAATTGCACAGACCCTTGCACTCCAATTATTCCGCAGACAAACACTACTCTCAATGTGTCTGTGAGGGTGTCTTTCAGGTTTCCTGGATTCTGTATCGAATCGTAGTCGGCCAAAATCAAAGTGGCACGCACGACGTCGAAAATAGCGTTCGGCCAACGCTCTGAGGTAGACGAAAGTGTTGTTCACTCTCTAGACTTCACTGAGGTTAGGCCGTTTTACCTAAGGCAGATTTGCACTCGATGACACCTCGACAACAGCCGGTCCTCACATTTACGTCTTGCTCTCCTTACGTCAGTATACGAGTCTGTGACGCTGGCTTTGCAACATCTTGCGTGCCTTTAGGCTCGCCGCGACCAACACTTGCCACGAACTGACCACAAAACATGGAGGCGCCGGGGCTTGAACCTGGGACCTTTCACATGCAAAGCGAACGCTCTACCAACTGAGCTACGCCCCCAAGCACAACCAAACTGCGCTGTTCTCCATTCTTTACTACTCTTATGTGCACGGACACGATGGTTGGTTGGTTTGCAGGGCTGAAGGGAACAGAGTACAAAGGCGCGGACGCGTTCATATACACAAGAGTTCCAAGTAGTTTCGATGCTCTGGTATTACGACTGCAAATTCCGTCCGTTTTTAACGTCTTAAATTGAAGGGGCAGTCACAAGTTGCTCTGTTTTCACTCCATGTCGACAATCACACAGCACCTGAGGTAACAAGCACATCTGAAGCCCCATTGTGCACTCGACTGTTCATGCCAACTCACTGCCTCGCACTTTACTACTGTGTACCACTCTTGTCGTCCAACTGCAAAAGACTGGGCCACAACAAGTTTCCGCGTCTCCATTGCACTGCGCAAACTACGAAACGCTCCCCAAACATGGCACTCACCCATGCAGACGACTTTTCCGACTTTACACGACGCTCACGCAACGCTCACGCTAGTGACAGCCTTATTTAGAGCTTGACGTCGCGCCCAAGCGAGTGAGCACATTTCGCCTACGGCTTAGGCCGCCCACCTAGTGTGGCTGCTCGGTGTCTGCAGGCAGCGAGGGGCTGCAAGCTTCCCGTATTCGCGCCTATGTCACCTCTGCTTGCTTGTCAGAGACAGAGTATCGCAAAACATACAACTCACTCCATGAATTGATTGCTACGGCATCTGTCATCAGCAGTCACAACTAGCAACACCAGTAGCAGCCGACTGCACGTAAAGAATTGGAATGTGCAGTGGGATTTTTGTGAATTCGGCGCAAGGCTGATCTTTCCGACATACGTTTGAGAATCTTATGGGAACACGTGTACTGTTTCTAAATTAAGTGTAGTGGTGGGAGGAGGGTACTTCCTGCGCATTACAGCACGCTTGCCAATTGTGGCTGCTAATCGTTCGCTCGTATCTGCCTTGACACATTTTCTGGCTGTGAATTATTCCACTTGCATGGCAGTGTGCGCATGTTGGTGTGTTAAAAATTCTGGAGGCGCTGGGTATCGATCCCAGTACCTCTCGCATGCTAAGCGAGCGCTCTACCATCTGAGCTACGCCCCCTGCTGACGAACTGCGCTACATACAGCCATATCAATTGCACAGACCCTTGCACTCCAATTATTCCGCAGACAAACACTACTCTCAATGTGTCTGTGAGGGTGTCTTTCAGGTTTCCTGGATTCTGTATCGAATCGTAGTCGGCCAAAATCAAAGTGGCACGCACGACGTCGAAAATAGCGTTCGGCCAACGCTCTGAGGTAGACGAAAGTGTTGTTCACTCTCTAGACTTCACTGAGGTTAGGCCGTTTTACCTAAGGCAGATTTGCACTCGATGACACCTCGACAACAGCCGGTCCTCACATTTACGTCTTGCTCTCCTTACGTCAGTATACGAGTCTGTGACGCTGGCTTTGCAACATCTTGCGTGCCTTTAGGCTCGCCGCGACCAACACTTGCCACGAACTGACCACAAAACATGGAGGCGCCGGGGCTTGAACCCGGGACCTTTCACATGCAAAGCGAACGCTCTACCAACTGAGCTACGCCCCCAAGCACAACCAAACAGCGCTGTTCTCCATTCTTTACTACTCTTATGTGCACGGACACGATGGTTGGTTGGTTTGCAGGGCTGAAGGGAACAGAGTACAAAGGCGCGGACGCGTTCATATACACAAGAGTTCCAAGTAGTTTCGATGCTCTGGTATTACGACTGCAAATTCCGTCCGTTTTTAACGTCTTAAATTGAAGGGGCAGTCACAAGTTGCTCTGTTTTCACTCCATGTCGACAATCACACAGCACCTGAGGTAACAAGCACATCTGAAGCCCCATTGTGCACTCGACTGTTCATGCCAACTCACTGCCTCGCACTTTACTACTGTGTACCACTCTTGTCGTCCAACTGCAAAAGACTGGGCCACAACAAGTTTCCGCGTCTCCATTGCACTGCGCAAACTACGAAACGCTCCCCAAACATGGCACTCACCCATGCAGACGACTTTTCCGACTTTACACGACGCTCACGCAACGCTCACGCTAGTGACAGCCTTATTTAGAGCTTGACGTCGCGCCCAAGCGAGTGAGCACATTTCGCCGACGGCTTAGGCCGCCCACCTAGTGTGGCTGCTCGGTGTCTGCAGGCAGCGAGGGGCTGCAAGCTTCCCGTATTCGCGCCTATGTCACCTCTGCTTGCTTGTCAGAGACAGAGTATCGCAAAACATACAACTCACTCCATGAATTGATTGCTACGGCATCTGTCATCAGCAGTCACAACTAGCAACACCAGTAGCAGCCGACTGCACGTAAAGAATTGGAATGTGCAGTGGGATTTTTGTGAATTCGGCGCAAGGCTGATCTTTCCGACATACGTTTGAGAATCTTATGGGAACACGTGTACTGTTTCTAAATTAAGTGTAGTGGTGGGAGGAGGGTACTTCCTGCGCATTACAGCACGCTTGCCAATTGTGGCTGCTAATCGTTCGCTCGTATCTGCCTTGACACATTTTCTGGCTGTGAATTATTCCACTTGCATGGCAGTGTGCGCATGTTGGTGTGTTAAAAATTCTGGAGGCGCTGGGTATCGATCCCAGTACCTCTCGCATGCTAAGCGAGCGCTCTACCATCTGAGCTACGCCCCCTGCTGACGAACTGCGCTACATACAGCCATATCAATTGCACAGACCCTTGCACTCCAATTATTCCGCAGACAAACACTACTCTCAATGTGTCTGTGAGGGTGTCTTTCAGGTTTCCTGGATTCTGTATCGAATCGTAGTCGGCCAAAATCAAAGTGGCACGCACGACGTCGAAAATAGCGTTCGGCCAACGCTCTGAGGTAGACGAAAGTGTTGTTCACTCTCTAGACTTCACTGAGGTTAGGCCGTTTTACCTAAGGCAGATTTGCACTCGATGACACCTCGACAACAGCCGGTCCTCACATTTACGTCTTGCTCTCCTTACGTCAGTATACGAGTCTGTGACGCTGGCTTTGCAACATCTTGCGTGCCTTTAGGCTCGCCGCGACCAACACTTGCCACGAACTGACCACAAAACATGGAGGCGCCGGGGCTTGAACCCGGGACCTTTCACATGCAAAGCGAACGCTCTACCAACTGAGCTACGCCCCCAAGCACAACCAAACTGCGCTGTTCTCCATTCTTTACTACTCTTATGTGCACGGACACGATGGTTGGTTGGTTTGCAGGGCTGAAGGGAACAGAGTACAAAGGCGCGGACGCGTTCATATACACAAGAGTTCCAAGTAGTTTCGATGCTCTGGTATTACGACTGCAAATTCCGTCCGTTTTTAACGTCTTAAATTGAAGGGGCAGTCACAAGTTGCTCTGTTTTCACTCCATGTCGACAATCACACAGCACCTGAGGTAACAAGCACATCTGAAGCCCCATTGTGCACTCGACTGTTCATGCCAACTCACTGCCTCGCACTTTACTACTGTGTACCACTCTTGTCGTCCAACTGCAAAAGACTGGGCCACAACAAGTTTCCGCGTCTCCATTGCACTGCGCAAACTACGAAACGCTCCCCAAACATGGCACTCACCCATGCAGACGACTTTTCCGACTTTACACGACGCTCACGCAACGCTCACGCTAGTGACAGCCTTATTTAGAGCTTGACGTCGCGCCCAAGCGAGTGAGCACATTTCGCCTACGGCTTAGGCCGCCCACCTAGTGTGGCTGCTCGGTGTCTGCAGGCAGCGAGGGGCTGCAAGCTTCCCGTATTCGCGCCTATGTCACCTCTGCTTGCTTGTCAGAGACAGAGTATCGCAAAACATACAACTCACTCCATGAATTGATTGCTACGGCATCTGTCATCAGCAGTCACAACTAGCAACACCAGTAGCAGCCGACTGCACGTAAAGAATTGGAATGTGCAGTGGGATTTTTGTGAATTCGGCGCAAGGCTGATCTTTCCGACATACGTTTGAGAATCTTATGGGAACACGTGTACTGTTTCTAAATTAAGTGTAGTGGTGGGAGGAGGGTACTTCCTGCGCATTACAGCACGCTTGCCAATTGTGGCTGCTAATCGTTCGCTCGTATCTGCCTTGACACATTTTCTGGCTGTGAATTATTCCACTTGCATGGCAGTGTGCGCATGTTGGTGTGTTAAAAATTCTGGAGGCGCTGGGTATCGATCCCAGTACCTCTCGCATGCTAAGCGAGCGCTCTACCATCTGAGCTACGCCCCCTGCTGACGAACTGCGCTACATACAGCCATATCAATTGCACAGACCCTTGCACTCCAATTATTCCGCAGACAAACACTACTCTCAATGTGTCTGTGAGGGTGTCTTTCAGGTTTCCTGGATTCTGTATCGAATCGTAGTCGGCCAAAATCAAAGTGGCACGCACGACGTCGAAAATAGCGTTCGGCCAACGCTCTGAGGTAGACGAAAGTGTTGTTCACTCTCTAGACTTCACTGAGGTTAGGCCGTTTTACCTAAGGCAGATTTGCACTCGATGACACCTCGACAACAGCCGGTCCTCACATTTACGTCTTGCTCTCCTTACGTCAGTATACGAGTCTGTGACGCTGGCTTTGCAACATCTTGCGTGCCTTTAGGCTCGCCGCGACCAACACTTGCCACGAACTGACCACAAAACATGGAGGCGCCGGGGCTTGAACCCGGGACCTTTCACATGCAAAGCGAACGCTCTACCAACTGAGCTACGCCCCCAAGCACAACCAAACTGCGCTGTTCTCCATTCTTTACTACTCTTATGTGCACGGACACGATGGTTGGTTGGTTTGCAGGGCTGAAGGGAACAGAGTACAAAGGCGCGGACGCGTTCATATACACAAGAGTTCCAAGTAGTTTCGATGCTCTGGTATTACGACTGCAAATTCCGTCCGTTTTTAACGTCTTAAATTGAAGGGGCAGTCACAAGTTGCTCTGTTTTCACTCCATGTCGACAATCACACAGCACCTGAGGTAACAAGCACATCTGAAGCCCCATTGTGCACTCGACTGTTCATGCCAACTCACTGCCTCGCACTTTACTACTGTGTACCACTCTTGTCGTCCAACTGCAAAAGACTGGGCCACAACAAGTTTCCGCGTCTCCATTGCACTGCGCAAACTACGAAACGCTCCCCAAACATGGCACTCACCCATGCAGACGACTTTTCCGACTTTACACGACGCTCACGCAACGCTCACGCTAGTGACAGCCTTATTTAGAGCTTGACGTCGCGCCCAAGCGAGTGAGCACATTTCGCCGACGGCTTAGGCCGCCCACCTAGTGTGGCTGCTCGGTGTCTGCAGGCAGCGAGGGGCTGCAAGCTTCCCGTATTCGCGCCTATGTCACCTCTGCTTGCTTGTCAGAGACAGAGTATCGCAAAACATACAACTCACTCCATGAATTGATTGCTACGGCATCTGTCATCAGCAGTCACAACTAGCAACACCAGTAGCAGCCGACTGCACGTAAAGAATTGGAATGTGCAGTGGGATTTTTGTGAATTCGGCGCAAGGCTGATCTTTCCGACATACGTTTGAGAATCTTATGGGAACACGTGTACTGTTTCTAAATTAAGTGTAGTGGTGGGAGGAGGGTACTTCCTGCGCATTACAGCACGCTTGCCAATTGTGGCTGCTAATCGTTCGCTCGTATCTGCCTTGACACATTTTCTGGCTGTGAATTATTCCACTTGCATGGCAGTGTGCGCATGTTGGTGTGTTAAAAATTCTGGAGGCGCTGGGTATCGATCCCAGTACCTCTCGCATGCTAAGCGAGCGCTCTACCATCTGAGCTACGCCCCCTGCTGACGAACTGCGCTACATACAGCCATATCAATTGCACAGACCCTTGCACTCCAATTATTCCGCAGACAAACACTACTCTCAATGTGTCTGTGAGGGTGTCTTTCAGGTTTCCTGGATTCTGTATCGAATCGTAGTCGGCCAAAATCAAAGTGGCACGCACGACGTCGAAAATAGCGTTCGGCCAACGCTCTGAGGTAGACGAAAGTGTTGTTCACTCTCTAGACTTCACTGAGGTTAGGCCGTTTTACCTAAGGCAGATTTGCACTCGATGACACCTCGACAACAGCCGGTCCTCACATTTACGTCTTGCTCTCCTTACGTCAGTATACGAGTCTGTGACGCTGGCTTTGCAACATCTTGCGTGCCTTTAGGCTCGCCGCGACCAACACTTGCCACGAACTGACCACAAAACATGGAGGCGCCGGGGCTTGAACCCGGGACCTTTCACATGCAAAGCGAACGCTCTACCAACTGAGCTACGCCCCCAAGCACAACCAAACTGCGCTGTTCTCCATTCTTTACTACTCTTATGTGCACGGACACGATGGTTGGTTGGTTTGCAGGGCTGAAGGGAACAGAGTACAAAGGCGCGGACGCGTTCATATACACAAGAGTTCCAAGTAGTTTCGATGCTCTGGTATTACGACTGCAAATTCCGTCCGTTTTTAACGTCTTAAATTGAAGGGGCAGTCACAAGTTGCTCTGTTTTCACTCCATGTCGACAATCACACAGCACCTGAGGTAACAAGCACATCTGAAGCCCCATTGTGCACTCGACTGTTCATGCCAACTCACTGCCTCGCACTTTACTACTGTGTACCACTCTTGTCGTCCAACTGCAAAAGACTGGGCCACAACAAGTTTCCGCGTCTCCATTGCACTGCGCAAACTACGAAACGCTCCCCAAACATGGCACTCACCCATGCAGACGACTTTTCCGACTTTACACGACGCTCACGCAACGCTCACGCTAGTGACAGCCTTATTTAGAGCTTGACGTCGCGCCCAAGCGAGTGAGCACATTTCGCCTACGGCTTAGGCCGCCCACCTAGTGTGGCTGCTCGGTGTCTGCAGGCAGCGAGGGGCTGCAAGCTTCCCGTATTCGCGCCTATGTCACCTCTGCTTGCTTGTCAGAGACAGAGTATCGCAAAACATACAACTCACTCCATGAATTGATTGCTACGGCATCTGTCATCAGCAGTCACAACTAGCAACACCAGTAGCAGCCGACTGCACGTAAAGAATTGGAATGTGCAGTGGGATTTTTGTGAATTCGGCGCAAGGCTGATCTTTCCGACATACGTTTGAGAATCTTATGGGAACACGTGTACTGTTTCTAAATTAAGTGTAGTGGTGGGAGGAGGGTACTTCCTGCGCATTACAGCACGCTTGCCAATTGTGGCTGCTAATCGTTCGCTCGTATCTGCCTTGACACATTTTCTGGCTGTGAATTATTCCACTTGCATGGCAGTGTGCGCATGTTGGTGTGTTAAAAATTCTGGAGGCGCTGGGTATCGATCCCAGTACCTCTCGCATGCTAAGCGAGCGCTCTACCATCTGAGCTACGCCCCCTGCTGACGAACTGCGCTACATACAGCCATATCAATTGCACAGACCCTTGCACTCCAATTATTCCGCAGACAAACACTACTCTCAATGTGTCTGTGAGGGTGTCTTTCAGGTTTCCTGGATTCTGTATCGAATCGTAGTCGGCCAAAATCAAAGTGGCACGCACGACGTCGAAAATAGCGTTCGGCCAACGCTCTGAGGTAGACGAAAGTGTTGTTCACTCTCTAGACTTCACTGAGGTTAGGCCGTTTTACCTAAGGCAGATTTGCACTCGATGACACCTCGACAACAGCCGGTCCTCACATTTACGTCTTGCTCTCCTTACGTCAGTATACGAGTCTGTGACGCTGGCTTTGCAACATCTTGCGTGCCTTTAGGCTCGCCGCGACCAACACTTGCCACGAACTGACCACAAAACATGGAGGCGCCGGGGCTTGAACCCGGGACCTTTCACATGCAAAGCGAACGCTCTACCAACTGAGCTACGCCCCCAAGCACAACCAAACTGCGCTGTTCTCCATTCTTTACTACTCTTATGTGCACGGACACGATGGTTGGTTGGTTTGCAGGGCTGAAGGGAACAGAGTACAAAGGCGCGGACGCGTTCATATACACAAGAGTTCCAAGTAGTTTCGATGCTCTGGTATTACGACTGCAAATTCCGTCCGTTTTTAACGTCTTAAATTGAAGGGGCAGTCACAAGTTGCTCTGTTTTCACTCCATGTCGACAATCACACAGCACCTGAGGTAACAAGCACATCTGAAGCCCCATTGTGCACTCGACTGTTCATGCCAACTCACTGCCTCGCACTTTACTACTGTGTACCACTCTTGTCGTCCAACTGCAAAAGACTGGGCCACAACAAGTTTCCGCGTCTCCATTGCACTGCGCAAACTACGAAACGCTCCCCAAACATGGCACTCACCCATGCAGACGACTTTTCCGACTTTACACGACGCTCACGCAACGCTCACGCTAGTGACAGCCTTATTTAGAGCTTGACGTCGCGCCCAAGCGAGTGAGCACATTTCGCCGACGGCTTAGGCCGCCCACCTAGTGTGGCTGCTCGGTGTCTGCAGGCAGCGAGGGGCTGCAAGCTTCCCGTATTCGCGCCTATGTCACCTCTGCTTGCTTGTCAGAGACAGAGTATCGCAAAACATACAACTCACTCCATGAATTGATTGCTACGGCATCTGTCATCAGCAGTCACAACTAGCAACACCAGTAGCAGCCGACTGCACGTAAAGAATTGGAATGTGCAGTGGGATTTTTGTGAATTCGGCGCAAGGCTGATCTTTCCGACATACGTTTGAGAATCTTATGGGAACACGTGTACTGTTTCTAAATTAAGTGTAGTGGTGGGAGGAGGGTACTTCCTGCGCATTACAGCACGCTTGCCAATTGTGGCTGCTAATCGTTCGCTCGTATCTGCCTTGACACATTTTCTGGCTGTGAATTATTCCACTTGCATGGCAGTGTGCGCATGTTGGTGTGTTAAAAATTCTGGAGGCGCTGGGTATCGATCCCAGTACCTCTCGCATGCTAAGCGAGCGCTCTACCATCTGAGCTACGCCCCCTGCTGACGAACTGCGCTACATACAGCCATATCAATTGCACAGACCCTTGCACTCCAATTATTCCGCAGACAAACACTACTCTCAATGTGTCTGTGAGGGTGTCTTTCAGGTTTCCTGGATTCTGTATCGAATCGTAGTCGGCCAAAATCAAAGTGGCACGCACGACGTCGAAAATAGCGTTCGGCCAACGCTCTGAGGTAGACGAAAGTGTTGTTCACTCTCTAGACTTCACTGAGGTTAGGCCGTTTTACCTAAGGCAGATTTGCACTCGATGACACCTCGACAACAGCCGGTCCTCACATTTACGTCTTGCTCTCCTTACGTCAGTATACGAGTCTGTGACGCTGGCTTTGCAACATCTTGCGTGCCTTTAGGCTCGCCGCGACCAACACTTGCCACGAACTGACCACAAAACATGGAGGCGCCGGGGCTTGAACCCGGGACCTTTCACATGCAAAGCGAACGCTCTACCAACTGAGCTACGCCCCCAAGCACAACCAAACTGCGCTGTTCTCCATTCTTTACTACTCTTATGTGCACGGACACGATGGTTGGTTGGTTTGCAGGGCTGAAGGGAACAGAGTACAAAGGCGCGGACGCGTTCATATACACAAGAGTTCCAAGTAGTTTCGATGCTCTGGTATTACGACTGCAAATTCCGTCCGTTTTTAACGTCTTAAATTGAAGGGGCAGTCACAAGTTGCTCTGTTTTCACTCCATGTCGACAATCACACAGCACCTGAGGTAACAAGCACATCTGAAGCCCCATTGTGCACTCGACTGTTCATGCCAACTCACTGCCTCGCACTTTACTACTGTGTACCACTCTTGTCGTCCAACTGCAAAAGACTGGGCCACAACAAGTTTCCGCGTCTCCATTGCACTGCGCAAACTACGAAACGCTCCCCAAACATGGCACTCACCCATGCAGACGACTTTTCCGACTTTACACGACGCTCACGCAACGCTCACGCTAGTGACAGCCTTATTTAGAGCTTGACGTCGCGCCCAAGCGAGTGAGCACATTTCGCCGACGGCTTAGGCCGCCCACCTAGTGTGGCTGCTCGGTGTCTGCAGGCAGCGAGGGGCTGCAAGCTTCCCGTATTCGCGCCTATGTCACCTCTGCTTGCTTGTCAGAGACAGAGTATCGCAAAACATACAACTCACTCCATGAATTGATTGCTACGGCATCTGTCATCAGCAGTCACAACTAGCAACACCAGTAGCAGCCGACTGCACGTAAAGAATTGGAATGTGCAGTGGGATTTTTGTGAATTCGGCGCAAGGCTGATCTTTCCGACATACGTTTGAGAATCTTATGGGAACACGTGTACTGTTTCTAAATTAAGTGTAGTGGTGGGAGGAGGGTACTTCCTGCGCATTACAGCACGCTTGCCAATTGTGGCTGCTAATCGTTCGCTCGTATCTGCCTTGACACATTTTCTGGCTGTGAATTATTCCACTTGCATGGCAGTGTGCGCATGTTGGTGTGTTAAAAATTCTGGAGGCGCTGGGTATCGATCCCAGTACCTCTCGCATGCTAAGCGAGCGCTCTACCATCTGAGCTACGCCCCCTGCTGACGAACTGCGCTACATACAGCCATATCAATTGCACAGACCCTTGCACTCCAATTATTCCGCAGACAAACACTACTCTCAATGTGTCTGTGAGGGTGTCTTTCAGGTTTCCTGGATTCTGTATCGAATCGTAGTCGGCCAAAATCAAAGTGGCACGCACGACGTCGAAAATAGCGTTCGGCCAACGCTCTGAGGTAGACGAAAGTGTTGTTCACTCTCTAGACTTCACTGAGGTTAGGCCGTTTTACCTAAGGCAGATTTGCACTCGATGACACCTCGACAACAGCCGGTCCTCACATTTACGTCTTGCTCTCCTTACGTCAGTATACGAGTCTGTGACGCTGGCTTTGCAACATCTTGCGTGCCTTTAGGCTCGCCGCGACCAACACTTGCCACGAACTGACCACAAAACATGGAGGCGCCGGGGCTTGAACCCGGGACCTTTCACATGCAAAGCGAACGCTCTACCAACTGAGCTACGCCCCCAAGCACAACCAAACTGCGCTGTTCTCCATTCTTTACTACTCTTATGTGCACGGACACGATGGTTGGTTGGTTTGCAGGGCTGAAGGGAACAGAGTACAAAGGCGCGGACGCGTTCATATACACAAGAGTTCCAAGTAGTTTCGATGCTCTGGTATTACGACTGCAAATTCCGTCCGTTTTTAACGTCTTAAATTGAAGGGGCAGTCACAAGTTGCTCTGTTTTCACTCCATGTCGACAATCACACAGCACCTGAGGTAACAAGCACATCTGAAGCCCCATTGTGCACTCGACTGTTCATGCCAACTCACTGCCTCGCACTTTACTACTGTGTACCACTCTTGTCGTCCAACTGCAAAAGACTGGGCCACAACAAGTTTCCGCGTCTCCATTGCACTGCGCAAACTACGAAACGCTCCCCAAACATGGCACTCACCCATGCAGACGACTTTTCCGACTTTACACGACGCTCACGCAACGCTCACGCTAGTGACAGCCTTATTTAGAGCTTGACGTCGCGCCCAAGCGAGTGAGCACATTTCGCCGACGGCTTAGGCCGCCCACCTAGTGTGGCTGCTCGGTGTCTGCAGGCAGCGAGGGGCTGCAAGCTTCCCGTATTCGCGCCTATGTCACCTCTGCTTGCTTGTCAGAGACAGAGTATCGCAAAACATACAACTCACTCCATGAATTGATTGCTACGGCATCTGTCATCAGCAGTCACAACTAGCAACACCAGTAGCAGCCGACTGCACGTAAAGAATTGGAATGTGCAGTGGGATTTTTGTGAATTCGGCGCAAGGCTGATCTTTCCGACATACGTTTGAGAATCTTATGGGAACACGTGTACTGTTTCTAAATTAAGTGTAGTGGTGGGAGGAGGGTACTTCCTGCGCATTACAGCACGCTTGCCAATTGTGGCTGCTAATCGTTCGCTCGTATCTGCCTTGACACATTTTCTGGCTGTGAATTATTCCACTTGCATGGCAGTGTGCGCATGTTGGTGTGTTAAAAATTCTGGAGGCGCTGGGTATCGATCCCAGTACCTCTCGCATGCTAAGCGAGCGCTCTACCATCTGAGCTACGCCCCCTGCTGACGAACTGCGCTACATACAGCCATATCAATTGCACAGACCCTTGCACTCCAATTATTCCGCAGACAAACACTACTCTCAATGTGTCTGTGAGGGTGTCTTTCAGGTTTCCTGGATTCTGTATCGAATCGTAGTCGGCCAAAATCAAAGTGGCACGCACGACGTCGAAAATAGCGTTCGGCCAACGCTCTGAGGTAGACGAAAGTGTTGTTCACTCTCTAGACTTCACTGAGGTTAGGCCGTTTTACCTAAGGCAGATTTGCACTCGATGACACCTCGACAACAGCCGGTCCTCACATTTACGTCTTGCTCTCCTTACGTCAGTATACGAGTCTGTGACGCTGGCTTTGCAACATCTTGCGTGCCTTTAGGCTCGCCGCGACAACACTTGCCACGAACTGACCACAAAACATGGAGGCGCCGGGGCTTGAACCCGGGACCTTTCACATGCAAAGCGAACGCTCTACCAACTGAGCTACGCCCCCAAGCACAACCAAACTGCGCTGTTCTCCATTCTTTACTACTCTTATGTGCACGGACACGATGGTTGGTTGGTTTGCAGGGCTGAAGGAACAGAGTACAAAGGCGCGGACGCGTTCATATACACAAGAGTTCCAAGTAGTTTCGATGCTCTGGTATTACGACTGCAAATTCCGTCCGTTTTTAACGTCTTAAATTGAAGGGGCAGTCACAAGTTGCTCTGTTTTCACTCCATGTCGACAATCACACAGCACCTGAGGTAACAAGCACATCTGAAGCCCCATTGTGCACTCGACTGTTCATGCCAACTCACTGCCTCGCACTTTACTACTGTGTACCACTCTTGTCGTCCAACTGCAAAAGACTGGGCCACAACAAGTTTCCGCGTCTCCATTGCACTGCGCAAACTACGAAACGCTCCCCAAACATGGCACTCACCCATGCAGACGACTTTTCCGACTTTACACGACGCTCACGCAACGCTCACGCTAGTGACAGCCTTATTTAGAGCTTGACGTCGCGCCCAAGCGAGTGAGCACATTTCGCCGACGGCTTAGGCCGCCCACCTAGTGTGGCTGCTCGGTGTCTGCAGGCAGCGAGGGGCTGCAAGCTTCCCGTATTCGCGCCTATGTCACCTCTGCTTGCTTGTCAGAGACAGAGTATCGCAAAACATACAACTCACTCCATGAATTGATTGCTACGGCATCTGTCATCAGCAGTCACAACTAGCAACACCAGTAGCAGCCGACTGCACGTAAAGAATTGGAATGTGCAGTGGGATTTTTGTGAATTCGGCGCAAGGCTGATCTTTCCGACATACGTTTGAGAATCTTATGGGAACACGTGTACTGTTTCTAAATTAAGTGTAGTGGTGGGAGGAGGGTACTTCCTGCGCATTACAGCACGCTTGCCAATTGTGGCTGCTAATCGTTCGCTCGTATCTGCCTTGACACATTTTCTGGCTGTGAATTATTCCACTTGCATGGCAGTGTGCGCATGTTGGTGTGTTAAAAATTCTGGAGGCGCTGGGTATCGATCCCAGTACCTCTCGCATGCTAAGCGAGCGCTCTACCATCTGAGCTACGCCCCCTGCTGACGAACTGCGCTACATACAGCCATATCAATTGCACAGACCCTTGCACTCCAATTATTCCGCAGACAAACACTACTCTCAATGTGTCTGTGAGGGTGTCTTTCAGGTTTCCTGGATTCTGTATCGAATCGTAGTCGGCCAAAATCAAAGTGGCACGCACGACGTCGAAAATAGCGTTCGGCCAACGCTCTGAGGTAGACGAAAGTGTTGTTCACTCTCTAGACTTCACTGAGGTTAGGCCGTTTTACCTAAGGCAGATTTGCACTCGATGACACCTCGACAACAGCCGGTCCTCACATTTACGTCTTGCTCTCCTTACGTCAGTATACGAGTCTGTGACGCTGGCTTTGCAACATCTTGCGTGCCTTTAGGCTCGCCGCGACCAACACTTGCCACGAACTGACCACAAAACATGGAGGCGCCGGGTGGCTTGAACCCGGGACCTTTCACATGCAAAGCGAACGCTCTACCAACTGAGCTACGCCCCCAAGCACAACCAAACTGCGCTGTTCTCCATTCTTTACTACTCTTATGTGCACGGACACGATGGTTGGTTGGTTTGCAGGGCTGAAGGGAACAGAGTACAAAGGCGCGGACGCGTTCATATACACAAGAGTTCCAAGTAGTTTCGATGCTCTGGTATTACGACTGCAAATTCCGTCCGTTTTTAACGTCTTAAATTGAAGGGGCAGTCACAAGTTGCTCTGTTTTCACTCCATGTCGACAATCACACAGCACCTGAGGTAACAAGCACATCTGAAGCCCCATTGTGCACTCGACTGTTCATGCCAACTCACTGCCTCGCACTTTACTACTGTGTACCACTCTTGTCGTCCAACTGCAAAAGACTGGGCCACAACAAGTTTCCGCGTCTCCATTGCACTGCGCAAACTACGAAACGCTCCCCAAACATGGCACTCACCCATGCAGACGACTTTTCCGACTTTACACGACGCTCACGCAACGCTCACGCTAGTGACAGCCTTATTTAGAGCTTGACGTCGCGCCCAAGCGAGTGAGCACATTTCGCCGACGGCTTAGGCCGCCCACCTAGTGTGGCTGCTCGGTGTCTGCAGGCAGCGAGGGGCTGCAAGCTTCCCGTATTCGCGCCTATGTCACCTCTGCTTGCTTGTCAGAGACAGAGTATCGCAAAACATACAACTCACTCCATGAATTGATTGCTACGGCATCTGTCATCAGCAGTCACAACTAGCAACACCAGTAGCAGCCGACTGCACGTAAAGAATTGGAATGTGCAGTGGGATTTTTGTGAATTCGGCGCAAGGCTGATCTTTCCGACATACGTTTGAGAATCTTATGGGAACACGTGTACTGTTTCTAAATTAAGTGTAGTGGTGGGAGGAGGGTACTTCCTGCGCATTACAGCACGCTTGCCAATTGTGGCTGCTAATCGTTCGCTCGTATCTGCCTTGACACATTTTCTGGCTGTGAATTATTCCACTTGCATGGCAGTGTGCGCATGTTGGTGTGTTAAAAATTCTGGAGGCGCTGGGTATCGATCCCAGTACCTCTCGCATGCTAAGCGAGCGCTCTACCATCTGAGCTACGCCCCCTGCTGACGAACTGCGCTACATACAGCCATATCAATTGCACAGACCCTTGCACTCCAATTATTCCGCAGACAAACACTACTCTCAATGTGTCTGTGAGGGTGTCTTTCAGGTTTCCTGGATTCTGTATCGAATCGTAGTCGGCCAAAATCAAAGTGGCACGCACGACGTCGAAAATAGCGTTCGGCCAACGCTCTGAGGTAGACGAAAGTGTTGTTCACTCTCTAGACTTCACTGAGGTTAGGCCGTTTTACCTAAGGCAGATTTGCACTCGATGACACCTCGACAACAGCCGGTCCTCACATTTACGTCTTGCTCTCCTTACGTCAGTATACGAGTCTGTGACGCTGGCTTTGCAACATCTTGCGTGCCTTTAGGCTCGCCGCGACCAACACTTGCCACGAACTGACCACAAAACATGGAGGCGCCGGGGCTTGAACCCGGGACCTTTCACATGCAAAGCGAACGCTCTACCAACTGAGCTACGCCCCCAAGCACAACCAAACTGCGCTGTTCTCCATTCTTTACTACTCTTATGTGCACGGACACGATGGTTGGTTGGTTTGCAGGGCTGAAGGGAACAGAGTACAAAGGCGCGGACGCGTTCATATACACAAGAGTTCCAAGTAGTTTCGATGCTCTGGTATTACGACTGCAAATTCCGTCCGTTTTTAACGTCTTAAATTGAAGGGGCAGTCACAAGTTGCTCTGTTTTCACTCCATGTCGACAATCACACAGCACCTGAGGTAACAAGCACATCTGAAGCCCCATTGTGCACTCGACTGTTCATGCCAACTCACTGCCTCGCACTTTACTACTGTGTACCACTCTTGTCGTCCAACTGCAAAAGACTGGCCACAACAAGTTTCCGCGTCTCCATTGCACTGCGCAAACTACGAAACGCTCCCCAAACATGGCACTCACCCATGCAGACGACTTTTCCGACTTTACACGACGCTCACGCAACGCTCACGCTAGTGACAGCCTTATTTAGAGCTTGACGTCGCGCCCAAGCGAGTGAGCACATTTCGCCGACGGCTTAGGCCGCCCACCTAGTGTGGCTGCTCGGTGTCTGCAGGCAGCGAGGGGCTGCAAGCTTCCCGTATTCGCGCCTATGTCACCTCTGCTTGCTTGTCAGAGACAGAGTATCGCAAAACATACAACTCACTCCATGAATTGATTGCTACGGCATCTGTCATCAGCAGTCACAACTAGCAACACCAGTAGCAGCCGACTGCACGTAAAGAATTGGAATGTGCAGTGGGATTTTTGTGAATTCGGCGCAAGGCTGATCTTTCCGACATACGTTTGAGAATCTTATGGGAACACGTGTACTGTTTCTAAATTAAGTGTAGTGGTGGGAGGAGGGTACTTCCTGCGCATTACAGCACGCTTGCCAATTGTGGCTGCTAATCGTTCGCTCGTATCTGCCTTGACACATTTTCTGGCTGTGAATTATTCCACTTGCATGGCAGTGTGCGCATGTTGGTGTGTTAAAAATTCTGGAGGCGCTGGGTATCGATCCCAGTACCTCTCGCATGCTAAGCGAGCGCTCTACCATCTGAGCTACGCCCCCTGCTGACGAACTGCGCTACATACAGCCATATCAATTGCACAGACCCTTGCACTCCAATTATTCCGCAGACAAACACTACTCTCAATGTGTCTGTGAGGGTGTCTTTCAGGTTTCCTGGATTCTGTATCGAATCGTAGTCGGCCAAAATCAAAGTGGCACGCACGACGTCGAAAATAGCGTTCGGCCAACGCTCTGAGGTAGACGAAAGTGTTGTTCACTCTCTAGACTTCACTGAGGTTAGGCCGTTTTACCTAAGGCAGATTTGCACTCGATGACACCTCGACAACAGCCGGTCCTCACATTTACGTCTTGCTCTCCTTACGTCAGTATACGAGTCTGTGACGCTGGCTTTGCAACATCTTGCGTGCCTTTAGGCTCGCCGCGACCAACACTTGCCACGAACTGACCACAAAACATGGAGGCGCCGGGGCTTGAACCCGGGACCTTTCACATGCAAAGCGAACGCTCTACCAACTGAGCTACGCCCCCAAGCACAACCAAACTGCGCTGTTCTCCATTCTTTACTACTCTTATGTGCACGGACACGATGGTTGGTTGGTTTGCAGGGCTGAAGGGAACAGAGTACAAAGGCGCGGACGCGTTCATATACACAAGAGTTCCAAGTAGTTTCGATGCTCTGGTATTACGACTGCAAATTCCGTCCGTTTTTAACGTCTTAAATTGAAGGGGCAGTCACAAGTTGCTCTGTTTTCACTCCATGTCGACAATCACACAGCACCTGAGGTAACAAGCACATCTGAAGCCCCATTGTGCACTCGACTGTTCATGCCAACTCACTGCCTCGCACTTTACTACTGTGTACCACTCTTGTCGTCCAACTGCAAAAGACTGGGCCACAACAAGTTTCCGCGTCTCCATTGCACTGCGCAAACTACGAAACGCTCCCCAAACATGGCACTCACCCATGCAGACGACTTTTCCGACTTTACACGACGCTCACGCTAGTGACAGCCTTATTTAGAGCTTGACGTCGCGCCCAAGCGAGTGAGCACATTTCGCCGACGGCTTAGGCCGCCCACCTAGTGTGGCTGCTCGGTGTCTGCAGGCAGCGAGGGGCTGCAAGCTTCCCGTATTCGCGCCTATGTCACCTCTGCTTGCTTG
>NW_026048524.1:15000-16117 GCF_023864345.2 Schistocerca serialis cubense | reverse complement strand
GGGTTAGGTTAAGGCGCAATATGGGTTAGGTTAAGGCGCAATATGGGTTAGGTTAAGGTACACATTGTTGTAAGGAAAGGTGTATTGGGGGGGGGGGGGGGGGGGGGGGCGGCGGCGGCGGCGGCCGGTTTGTTGATTGTGATTATAGTAAGTGGATGCCTGCGGCATCATCTGATTTGCCACGTCAGGATGCACCTTTGGCTCATGACAGGCGGCGCTCTGATTCCATGCTTGTGGCAGACCTGTGTCTTTCATTCCTGCCATTGTTTGTGTGCTGTGACAGGAGGCAGTATTGTGATGTTGGGTGTACCCCTGTGTAGGACGTGTGTGGGTGTTGGTGGCTTAGCTGAGCAATGGTGGTTGTCGGAAGGGTGGGATATTCTGTTTTGTGAGTGGACCTCCCGGTCTGGTTATGATAGTGTGGATTGTCTAATGTGGCGGAGAGGATGCACTGGGTGTTGTTCCATGCTGGTGCTTACATATTGTCTCTGTGCCTGTTACAGGCAGAGAGTAGTGCGTGATAAGAGTGTCTGGCTGACGTGTGGTTGTGATTGTGAGCAGAGTCTTTCAGCATGTATACGGACAGTTGTATACATTATCTGTATTTTGATGGCTCTATCTATTACTAATCAGCGCCGTGTATACGTTTCATCCGGTTCCAGTCGAAACTGTTGTATCTCTGTACATTAGTGACACGGCGAGGCCGCCATGTAGTTACTCGTCTCGGCAGCTTCCACCGGTGTATGGCAAATGATTATAAGGAATCAGTCTAGTCGTCAATACCGATAGTGTGACGTCACATGTCTGGGGTGGGGGACGCTGCGCCCTTCTGGTGGGTCATGGCCTAGAAAGACTCTTCCCACGCAGGGGGGGCTTGGACTGTCATTGACTCTTCCGAGTAATATACTTGCCGTACGTTTTTGCGACTGCGAGTGCAACGCTCACCGGTACCGACATGGATGGAGCGCCTCCTAGCTGCCGCTGAGCATCTGCATTCGTACAGAGAGCAACGCGATCGCGTCTGTAGCTCGTACGTGGTACAGCTCGCAGCTCATGTATATGGACAGCGGGAATGTCGCATATTGGACATAACTCTTCATGAAACGCACGTTAT
The DNA here is from genome assembly GCF_023864345.2 of Schistocerca serialis cubense. Classification (NCBI taxonomy): domain Eukaryota; kingdom Metazoa; phylum Arthropoda; class Insecta; order Orthoptera; family Acrididae; genus Schistocerca; species Schistocerca serialis. The sequence continues at coordinate 15,003 of NW_026048524.1, read as the reverse complement.
AGG
>NW_026048524.1:5000-7500 GCF_023864345.2 Schistocerca serialis cubense | reverse complement strand
GTAGCCGTTTCTCAGGCTCCCTCTCCGGAATCGAACCCTGATTCCCCGTTACCCGTTACAACCATGGTAGGCGCAGAACCTACCATCGACAGTTGATAAGGCAGACATTTGAAAGATGCGTCGCCGGTACGAGGACCGTGCGATCAGCCCAAAGTTATTCAGAGTCACCAAGGCAAACGGACCGGACGAGCCGACCGATTGGTTTTGATCTAATAAAAGCGTCCCTTCCATCTCTGGTCGGGACTCTGTTTGCATGTATTAGCTCTAGAATTACCACAGTTATCCAAGTAACGTGGGTACGATCTAAGGAACCATAACTGATTTAATGAGCCATTCGCGGTTTCACCTTAATGCGGCTTGTACTGAGACATGCATGGCTTAATCTTTGAGACAAGCATATGACTACTGGCAGGATCAACCAGGGAGCTGCGTCAACTAGAGCTGAGCAGCCGGCCGCCCGGGAGTGTGTCCCGGGGGCCCGCGCGAACACGCAAGCGTCCGCTCAATTATTCTGCAAACAGGAGGAGGCTGAGCTCCCCTGCACAATACACCTCGAAACCCTCTCAGGTCCCGGCGGCGCGCAGCGCCGTCCTAAGTACTTGGTCGGGTTCAAGAGAGGCGCAATCGCCCGGAGTTTGGCGAGTAGACGCTTTAGGTGCGACCACCCGTGCTCCCAACTGAGCTTGCCGCTGCCGACAGAGGCCCGGGAGCGTGCTGTCGTGGCATTGCCGGCGGGAGACAACACGCGCCACCTACGGTGGCCGGCAGCTCCAACGCCAGCGCCACAGAAGGACAAAAGCCCCACTTGGGTGCCGAAGCGAACTCTCCCAGCACAGCGCACGCGCCAACACGTCCGCACAGCTGCGATACAATCCACCTGCGAGAACCGCAGAGGCGACCGAGCAGCAGACGGCGTCGCGGCGCCGAGCGCCGGGCGGCGGCGCATCCTCAGCGCACACAGTCCTCAATCGGACCAGCACACTGCAGATGTCCACCGCGCTTCGCACCGGGCCCGCGAGGACCTACTTTGGCCGCACGGCGCCGCGTGCAGGGTGCGCCGGCGCGCAGCTGCGCCGCCTGCCGCCTCCGTCGGCCGGCGCGCCTGCCACTGGCCGCCCCCACCAGCCGGCTGTAGCGCGTGCGCCCACGCACCGCGCGGCCAGCACGCCGGGAGGCCCCCCCTCACCGGCCGGGGACGGTCCCACCCAGCCACCGCCGCGTATCGCTTCACACCCACATGCCATTCACGTTCGTGGGCATGGTGGGTATCGCTGAAACAACCGGTTGGTAGCTCAACCGATCGTCGCCATCACTGATTCACCTCTAGCGAGAACAACCGCACCACAACGGTTTACCAGTTCTTCATTTGCGTAACGTCACCAGCAAACGTAGACGTCCATCGCCATTTGCAAATTCAACGATTGTTGCATGCCTGTGTCAGGTGTCACGACACACTATGTCTGCCCACATACACGCAACAACATGTGCACGCTTCGCGAACACGTGGAAGGTGGCCCCCGTACGTATGCGATGTCCATTGCGCGAACGACTGTCAACCGGCCTCTGTCGCATGTCGCAGATGTGGAACGCAGTGCACCATGCTATCACGGTGTGTGAGAAGAGACGACTACGTCTGACAACACGCGCCACTACATCAACAGACGGCTCATGCTGATCGCCATCCACGGCATACCATACTTCAATCCAGCTCTTATAGGGAGACGACACGTAGCTGAGTGCACAATATTTGGACCGTATGGTTCGCCGTTGTTGGCGCAGTCGTGGTACGGTCACACATGTACCACGATGTATCATTCAGTACATGAGGACCAATGTGCAGTACAGTGTGTGATTTGGACGTACAACATCAGCGGACAGTTGACACAAGCCGTACCACAACGTAGGCTGTGCTTCGCCATGCGAATGCCAATGAACAACTGCGAAGGGCATTGAGCATGTACGTCCTGCTGCCATCCGCATTACAGTGTATAGCTGCAAGGTGTTTAACATGAAGCGATACTCTGGGGACCGGGCAGTGCGAGTAGCAAACTATATTGCGGGGGTTGCAGTTAGGCAACACTACACTAATTTAACGCGTCGTATGACAATTACAGAGCAGGTTAAGGCCCAACGTGTGTTGGGTTAAGGTACAATATAGGTTAGGTTAAGGTACAATATAGGTTAGGTTACGGTACAATATGGGTTAGGTTAAGGGACAATATGGGTTAGGTTAAGGGACAATATAGGTTAGGTTAAGGGACAATATGGGTTAGGTTAAGGGACAATATGGGTTAGGTTAAGGGACAATATGGGTTAGGTTAAGGGACAATATGGGTTAGGTTAAGGGACAATATAGGTTAGGTTAAGGGACAATATAGGTTAGGTTAAGGGACAATATAGGTTAGGTTAAGGGACAATATAGGTTAGGTTAAGGGACAATATAGGTTAGGTTAAGGGACAATATAGGTTAGGTTAAGGGACAATATAGGTTAGGTTAAGG
>NW_026048523.1:27500-30000 GCF_023864345.2 Schistocerca serialis cubense | reverse complement strand
CCCCTGCACCATACACCTCGAAACCCTCTCAGGTCCCGGCGGCGCGCAGCGCCGTCCTAAGTACTTGGTCGGGTTCGAGAGAGGCGCAATCGCCCGGGGTTTGGCGAGTAGACGCTTTAGGTGCGACCACCCGTGCTCCCAACTGAGCTTGCCGCTGCCGACAGAGGCCCGGGAGCGTGCTGTCGTGGCATTGCCGGCGGGAGACAACACGCGCCACCTACGGTGACCGGCAGCTCCAACGCCAGCGCCACAGAAGGACAAAAGCCCCACTTGGGTGCCGAAGCGAACTCTCCCAGCACAGCGCACGCGCCAACACGTCCGCACAGCTGCGATACAAACCACCTGCGAGAACCGCAGAGGCGACCGAGCAGCAGACGGCGTCGCGGCGCCGAGCGCCGGGCGGCGGCGCATCCTCAGCGCACACAGTCCTCAATCGGACCAGCACACTGCAGATGTCCACCGCGCTTCGCACCGGGCCCGCGAGGACCTACTTTGGCCGCACGGCGCCGCGTGCAGGGTGCGCCGGCGCGCAGCTGCGCCGCCTGCCGCCTCCGTCGGCCGGCGCGCCTGCCACTGGCCGCCCCCACCAGCCGGCTGTAGCGCGTGCGCCCACGCACCGCGCGGCCAGCACGCCGGGAGGCCCCCCCTCACCGGCCGGGGACGGTCCCACCCAGCCACCGCCGCGTATCGCTTCACACCCAGATGCCATTCACGTTCGTGGGCATGGTGGGTATCGCTGGAACAACCGGTTGGTAGCTCAACCGATCGTCGCCATCACTGATTCACCTCTAGCGAGAACAACCGCACCACAACGGTTTACCAGTTGTTCATTTGCGTAACGTCACCAGCAAACGTAGGCGTCCATCGCCATTTGCAAATTCAACGATTGTTGCATGCCTGTGTCAGGTGTCACGACACACTATGTCTGCCCACATACACGCAACAACATGTGCACGCTTCGCGAACACGTGGAAGGTGGCCCCCGTACGTATGCGATGTCCATTGCGCGAACGACTGTCAACCGGCCTCTGTCGCATGTCGCAGATGTGGAACGCAGTGCACCATGCTATCACGGTGTGTGAGAAGAGACGACTACGTCTGACAACACGCGCCACTACATCAACAGACGGCTCATGCTGATCGCCATCCAGGGCATACCACACTGCAATCCAGCTCTTATAGGGAGACGACACGTAGCTGAGTGCACAACATTTGGACCGCATGGTTCGCCGTTGTTGGCGCAGTCGTTGTACGGTCACATGTACCACGATGTATCATTCAGTACATGAGGACCAATGTGCAGTACAGTGTGTGATTTGGACGTACAACATCAGCAGACAGTTGACACAGGCCGTACCACAGCGTAGGCTAAGTGCTTCGCCATGCGAATGCCAATGAACAACTGCAAATGCCAATGAACAACTGCAAAGGGCATTGAGCATGTACGTCCTGCTGCCATCCACATTACAGTGTATAGCTGCAAGGTGTTTAACATGAAGCGATACACTGGGGACCGGGCAGTGCGAGTAGCAAACTATATTGCGGGGGTTGCAGTTAGGCAACACTACACTAATTTAACGCGTCGTATGACAATTACAGAGCAGGTTAAGGCCCAACGTGTGTTGGGTTAAGGCCCAACGTGTGTTGGGTTAAGGCCCAACGTGTGTTGGGTTAAGGCCCAACGTGTGTTGGGTTAAGGCCCAACGTGTGTTGGGTTAAGGCCCAACGTGTGTTGGGTTAAGGCCCAACGTGTGTTGGGTTAAGGCCCAACGTGTGTTGGGTTAAGGCCCAACGTGTGTTGGGTTAAGGCCCAACGTGTGTTGGGTTAAGGCCCAACGTGTGTTGGGTTAAGGCCCAACGTGTGTTGGGTTAAGGCCCAACGTGTGTTGGGTTAAGGCCCAACATAGGTTGGGTTAAGGCCCAACATAGGTTGGGTTAAGGCCCAACATAGGTTGGGTTAAGGCGCAACATAGGTTGGGTTAAGGCGCAACATAGGTTGGGTTAAGGCGCAACATAGGTTGGGTTAAGGCGCAACATAGGTTGGGTTAAGGCGCAACATAGGTTGGGTTAAGGCGCAACATAGGTTGGGTTAAGGCGCAACATAGGTTAGGTTAAGGCGCAACATAGGTTAGGTTAAGGCGCAACATAGGTTAGGTTAAGGCGCAACATAGGTTAGGTTAAGGCGCAACATAGGTTAGGTTAAGGCGCAACATAGGTTAGGTTAAGGCGCAACATAGGTTAGGTTAAGGCGCAACATAGGTTAGGTTAAGGCGCAACATAGGTTAGGTTAAGGCGCAACATAGGTTAGGTTAAGGCGCAACATAGGTTAGGTTAAGGCGCAACATAGGTTAGGTTAAGGCGCAACATAGGTTAGGTTAAGGCGCAACATAGGTTAGGTTAAGGCGCAACATAGGTTAGGTTAAGGCGCAACATAGGTTAGGTTAAGGCGCAACATAGGTTAGGTTAAGGCGCAACATAGGTTAGGTTAAGGCGCAACATA
>NW_026048523.1:15000-17500 GCF_023864345.2 Schistocerca serialis cubense | reverse complement strand
GCCAGCTGTAGCGCGTGCGCCCACGCACCGCGCGGCCAGCACGCCGGGAGGCCCCCCCTCACCGGCCGGGGACGGTCCCACCCAGCCACCGCCGCGTATCGCTTCACACCCAGATGCCATTCACGTTCGTGGGCATGGTGGGTATCGCTGGAACAACCGGTTGGTAGCTCAACCGATCGTCGCCATCACTGATTCACCTCTAGCGAGAACAACCGCACCACAACGGTTTACCAGTTGTTCATTTGCGTAACGTCACCAGCAAACGTAGGCGTCCATCGCCATTTGCAAATTCAACGATTGTTGCATGCCTGTGTCAGGTGTCACGACACACTATGTCTGCCCACATACACGCAACAACATGTGCACGCTTCGCGAACACGTGGAAGGTGGCCCCCGTACGTATGCGATGTCCATTGCGCGAACGACTGTCAACCGGCCTCTGTCGCATGTCGCAGATGTGGAACGCAGTGCACCATGCTATCACGGTGTGTGAGAAGAGACGACTACGTCTGACAACACGCGCCACTACATCAACAGACGGCTCATGCTGATCGCCATCCAGGGCATACCACACTGCAATCCAGCTCTTATAGGGAGACGACACGTAGCTGAGTGCACAACATTTGGACCGCATGGTTCGCCGTTGTTGGCGCAGTCGTTGTACGGTCACATGTACCACGATGTATCATTCAGTACATGAGGACCAATGTGCAGTACAGTGTGTGATTTGGACGTACAACATCAGCGGACAGTTGACACAGGCCGTACCACAGCGTAGGCTAAGTGCTTCGCCATGCGAATGCCAATGAACAACTGCAAATGCCAATGAACAACTGCAAAGGGCATTGAGCATGTACGTCCTGCTGCCATCCACATTACAGTGTATAGCTGCAAGGTGTTTAACATGAAGCGATACACTGGGGACCGGGCAGTGCGAGTAGCAAACTATATTGCGGGGGTTGCAGTTAGGCAACACTACACTAATTTAACGCGTCGTATGACAATTACAGAGCAGGTTAAGGCCCAACGTGTGTTGGGTTAAGGCCCAACGTGTGTTGGGTTAAGGCCCAACGTGTGTTGGGTTAAGGCCCAACGTGTGTTGGGTTAAGGCCCAACGTGTGTTGGGTTAAGGCCCAACGTGTGTTGGGTTAAGGCCCAACGTGTGTTGGGTTAAGGCCCAACGTGTGTTGGGTTAAGGCCCAACGTGTGTTGGGTTAAGGCCCAACGTGTGTTGGGTTAAGGCCCAACGTGTGTTGGGTTAAGGCCCAACGTGTGTTGGGTTAAGGCCCAACGTGTGTTGGGTTAAGGCCCAACGTGTGTTGGGTTAAGGCCCAACGTGTGTTGGGTTAAGGCCCAACATAGGTTGGGTTAAGGCCCAACATAGGTTGGGTTAAGGCGCAACATAGGTTGGGTTAAGGCGCAACATAGGTTGGGTTAAGGCGCAACATAGGTTGGGTTAAGGCGCAACATAGGTTGGGTTAAGGCGCAACATAGGTTGGGTTAAGGCGCAACATAGGTTGGGTTAAGGCGCAACATAGGTTAGGTTAAGGCGCAACATAGGTTAGGTTAAGGCGCAACATAGGTTAGGTTAAGGCGCAACATAGGTTAGGTTAAGGCGCAACATAGGTTAGGTTAAGGCGCAACATAGGTTAGGTTAAGGCGCAACATAGGTTAGGTTAAGGCGCAACATAGGTTAGGTTAAGGCGCAACATAGGTTAGGTTAAGGCGCAACATAGGTTAGGTTAAGGCGCAACATAGGTTAGGTTAAGGCGCAACATAGGTTAGGTTAAGGCGCAACATAGGTTAGGTTAAGGCGCAACATAGGTTAGGTTAAGGCGCAACATAGGTTAGGTTAAGGCGCAACATAGGTTAGGTTAAGGCGCAACATAGGTTAGGTTAAGGCGCAACATAGGTTAGGTTAAGGCGCAACATAGGTTAGGTTAAGGCGCAACATAGGTTAGGTTAAGGCGCAACATAGGTTAGGTTAAGGCGCAACATAGGTTAGGTTAAGGCGCAACATAGGTTAGGTTAAGGCGCAACATAGGTTAGGTTAAGGCGCAACATAGGTTAGGTTAAGGCGCAACATAGGTTAGGTTGAGGCACAATATAGGTTAGGTTGAGGTACCGTATAGGTTAGGTTAAGGTACAGTATAGTTTAGGTTAAGGTACAGTATAGTTTAGGTTAAGGTACAGTATAGTTTAGGTTAAGGTACAGTATAGTTTAGGTTAAGGTACAGTATAGTTTAGGTTAAGGTACAGTATAGTTTAGGTTAAGGTACAGTATAGTTTAGGTTAAGGTACACATTGTTGTATGGAAAGGTGTAATGGGGGGGGGGGGGGGGGGCGGCCGGTCGGTTTGTTGATTGTGATTATAGTAAGTGGATGCCTGCGGCATCATCTGATTTGCCACGTCAGGATGCACCTTTGGCTCATGACAGGCGGCGCTCCGATTCCATGCTTGTGGCAGACCTGTGTCTTTCATTCCTGCCATTGTTTGTGT
>NW_026048523.1:2500-5000 GCF_023864345.2 Schistocerca serialis cubense | reverse complement strand
CATGCTGATCGCCATCCAGGGCATACCACACTGCAATCCAGCTCTTATAGGGAGACGACACGTAGCTGAGTGCACAACATTTGGACCGCATGGTTCGCCGTTGTTGGCGCAGTCGTTGTACGGTCACATGTACCACGATGTATCATTCAGTACATGAGGACCAATGTGCAGTACAGTGTGTGATTTGGACGTACAACATCAGCGGACAGTTGACACAGGCCGTACCACAGCGTAGGCTAAGTGCTTCGCCATGCGAATGCCAATGAACAACTGCAAATGCCAATGAACAACTGCAAAGGGCATTGAGCATGTACGTCCTGCTGCCATCCACATTACAGTGTATAGCTGCAAGGTGTTTAACATGAAGCGATACACTGGGGACCGGGCAGTGCGAGTAGCAAACTATATTGCGGGGGTTGCAGTTAGGCAACACTACACTAATTTAACGCGTCGTATGACAATTACAGAGCAGGTTAAGGCCCAACGTGTGTTGGGTTAAGGCCCAACGTGTGTTGGGTTAAGGCCCAACGTGTGTTGGGTTAAGGCCCAACGTGTGTTGGGTTAAGGCCCAACGTGTGTTGGGTTAAGGCCCAACGTGTGTTGGGTTAAGGCCCAACGTGTGTTGGGTTAAGGCCCAACGTGTGTTGGGTTAAGGCCCAACGTGTGTTGGGTTAAGGCCCAACGTGTGTTGGGTTAAGGCCCAACGTGTGTTGGGTTAAGGCCCAACGTGTGTTGGGTTAAGGCCCAACGTGTGTTGGGTTAAGGCCCAACGTGTGTTGGGTTAAGGCCCAACGTGTGTTGGGTTAAGGCCCAACGTGTGTTGGGTTAAGGCCCAACGTGTGTTGGGTTAAGGCCCAACGTGTGTTGGGTTAAGGCCCAACGTGTGTTGGGTTAAGGCCCAACGTGTGTTGGGTTAAGGCCCAACATAGGTTGGGTTAAGGCCCAACATAGGTTGGGTTAAGGCGCAACATAGGTTGGGTTAAGGCGCAACATAGGTTGGGTTAAGGCGCAACATAGGTTGGGTTAAGGCGCAACATAGGTTGGGTTAAGGCGCAACATAGGTTGGGTTAAGGCGCAACATAGGTTGGGTTAAGGCGCAACATAGGTTAGGTTAAGGCGCAACATAGGTTAGGTTAAGGCGCAACATAGGTTAGGTTAAGGCGCAACATAGGTTAGGTTAAGGCGCAACATAGGTTAGGTTAAGGCGCAACATAGGTTAGGTTAAGGCGCAACATAGGTTAGGTTAAGGCGCAACATAGGTTAGGTTAAGGCGCAACATAGGTTAGGTTAAGGCGCAACATAGGTTAGGTTAAGGCGCAACATAGGTTAGGTTAAGGCGCAACATAGGTTAGGTTAAGGCGCAACATAGGTTAGGTTTAAGGCGCAACATAGGTTAGGTTAAGGCGCAACATAGGTTAGGTTAAGGCGCAACATAGGTTAGGTTAAGGCGCAACATAGGTTAGGTTAAGGCGCAACATAGGTTAGGTTAAGGCGCAACATAGGTTAGGTTAAGGCGCAACATAGGTTAGGTTAAGGCGCAACATAGGTTAGGTTAAGGCGCAACATAGGTTAGGTTAAGGCGCAACATAGGTTAGGTTAAGGCGCAACATAGGTTAGGTTAAGGCGCAACATAGGTTAGGTTAAGGCGCAACATAGGGTTAGGTTAAGGCGCAACATAGGTTAGGTTGAGGCACAATATAGGTTAGGTTTGAGGTACCGTATAGGTTAGGTTAAGGGTACAGTATAGTTTAGGTTAAGGTACAGTATAGTTTAGGTTAAGGTACAGTATAGTTTAGGTTAAGGTACAGTATAGTTTAGGTTAAGGTACAGTATAGTTTAGGTTAAGGTACAGTATAGTTTAGGTTAAGGTACAGTATAGTTTAGGTTAAGGTACACATTGTTGTATGGAAAGGTGTAATGGGGGGGGGGGGGGGGGGCGGCCGGTCGGTTTGTTGATTGTGATTATAGTAAGTGGATGCCTGCGGCATCATCTGATTTGCCACGTCAGGATGCACCTTTGGCTCATGACAGGCGGCGCTCCGATTCCATGCTTGTGGCAGACCTGTGTCTTTCATTCCTGCCATTGTTTGTGTGCTGTGAGAGGAGGCAGTATTGTGATGTTGGGTGCACCCCTGTGTAGGACATGTGTGGGTGTTGGTGGCTTAGCTGAGCAATGGTGGTTGTCGGGGGGGTGGGATATTCCGTTTTGTGGACCTCCCAGTCTGGTTATGACAGTGTGGATTGTCTCATGTGGCGGAGAGGATGCACTGGGTGTTGTTCCATGCTGGTGCTTACATATTGTCTGTGTGCGTGTTACAGGCGGAGAGTAGTGCGTGATAAGAGTGTGTGGCTGCCGTGTGGTTGTGATTGTGAGCAGAGTCTTTCAGCATGTATACGGACAGTTGTATATATTATCTGTATTCTGATGGGTCTATGTATTACTAATCAGCGCCGTGTATACGTTTAATCCGGTTCCAGTCGAAACTGTTGTATCTCTGTA
>NW_026048522.1:0-29244 GCF_023864345.2 Schistocerca serialis cubense | reverse complement strand
TCAAACACGTCAGGCGTCAGAGGTTAGGTTAGGTTAGGTTAGGTTAGGTTACACGTTAGGTTAAGGGGTCAGTGCTAGGTTAAGAAGCGTCAAACGTAGGTTAAAAAGCGTTCAAAAAACGTGAGGCGTGAGCCGGACAGCTTTCCTTACGTAGACGTTAGGGGCTCAGGCTGAGCTCACCTCACCACAGGTTAGGTTAGGTTCGGTTCGGTTCGCTCAGCGTAAAGCGCCGAGGTCAGGCTACGTTCGTTCACCTTCGGGCGCCACACTTTCGGTTGAAAGGTCGCGACGGGACGACGTCGGCAGGCACGCCGCAAACAAACAAACAAAACGTACAGACGACGTCGAAAACCGCCGACAGACGGGGAGCAGCACGACCACGACCAGATACCGAGCGCGAACGAGACACACGCGAACCACCCCCACCGGCCAAAGGGCACCACACAACAACCCAGAGCACCACGTGTCGACACCAGAGCAACCCGCCGCTCACGCGACATGGCTGGCACCGAAGGGCAACCGCCCGCAACTGCGCTTTCCGCGCCGGCCCGGATGCACGTCGTGCTACAACAACACCACTACCGTACACAGCCGCTGTTCACAACATCACTATCATGCGCGCCCGCGGCTCGCCGCCGTCGCAGTCGCACCCCCAACGCCAGCACTTTTGCACCACCATTCACACGCACCGCAACACAGCTCGCCGACACAGCCGAACAAAACAAACACCACACAACAACACGCCGCCGCCGCCGCCGCCGCCTCTACTTGTGCCGGCGACCCACCCCGCCGATGGCGCACCTTTCGCCAGCCGGCAATCGACACGCACCCACCCACCCCCCCCCCCCCCCCCCCCGGGGCCCAGTGCAAAAAAAAACACACAAAAGAAAAAAAAAACAAAAAAAAACAAACACACACACACACACACACACACACACACAAAAACGACACGGGAGGCGCACACCGCCACTTCGCGCGCACGCCACCAACCAGTCGTCGTCTCAAAATAACAAACAAACACCAAAAAACAAACAAAATAAACTAACAACTAGGGCAACACAAAACAAAACAAACAAAAAAAACAAAAAACGCCTCGCACGAACCGCCCACAAAAAGGACACGCACACGCACAGCCTCTGCTGACGGCCACGACGCAGCGGCACGCTGCTCCTGTCCCGCGCCCCGCGCCCCGCGCCCCGCGCCCCACTCGATTCACAACACTCACGCGACACCGTCAACGACGGGCTCGCTTCCCGCAACCTACCACCTTTCCGCCACGACGCACAGCCCCAGCCCCACCCGACGACGCCCGTGGCAACGACTGCACTTTCACCACCGCCTCCCCCTTCCCCCCCAACACACACACACAGCCAGCCAAAAACGCACTCGCGACCCACACATGCACGTGCATCGGCACACGCCAACCAGTCAACGTCGACAACCACACGCAAGGCTCGAAACGAAACCGGCGTCCTTCCACGTTGCCATCAAGCTACACGACACAAGACACAAGGAACCAACACAACAGCCGGCCCCACTAATTCCCACTCTCACGCCGCAAAAAGCACACCGAAACCGCCAAACGCACGCACATTCCCCTTCGCACTGACACCGACCGGCTCGCTACCACACCTCCCGGCAGCCGTTTCACAAACATGACACGGCGTGACGCGACATCACGGGCCTACGCACACCGGACCCACTCACACTCTCTCCTTTCCTTCTGTTTTTCCCGACGCCTTCGGCCGGGCACACGCGGCACAACGCCGCCAATTCACCACACCGCCCACACAGTCGACAAGCGCCCGCCCTGTACGGCACACGCAACGACGCAGCGCAGCAAAGGGCGCCCGCAACACATACCTCTCCTCTCTCTCTCTCTCTCTCTCCGCCGCCCCACGCGCCAACCGCCACACCACACCGCCAGCCACTCGCAAATTGTGCACTGCCACCAGCCACACGTCCAACACGCCGCGCCGCCTCCGGCCACCCGCCAGGGGGCGCTCACGTCCGCGACAACAGCGCGGCCCGCCGGGCCGGGCCGAACCGAACCGAGCCGCCGCTGCTCTGCACTCGGCACGGCCACACCCTGCTGCAGACCGGGCTCGTCTCCCTGTACGCGTCTGCCTGCGCATCAACACAACGGGGCAAGTGAGCAAACCCCGTCACAACACGCCACATCGCGCAATGGCCGTGCCGACCTTTTTCTCTCTACCGCCATCCCTTCTTCTCGCGTTTTACTCGTTGTTGCTGCAGCGGCGCACACCTACACATCCACAGCCCCAGCCGGCCTCACCTCAGGGCCCGCCGCCAGCGTCTCCTCCTCGGGCACAGGTGCGGTGCTGTGGCCGCCCATCCAACCGCATTGCTGGCCGTCCAGTCCAGCCGCCAGGCGTTCCCACTGCCGCGCACCGACCCTGCTGCAGAAAACGAAGCATAGCCAGACCGACCGATACACAAAGCAAGCCGTCGCCTCGCCTCTTGTCCTTCCTTCCGCCCCCGCCCTTCTCACACCACCGCCTCTCCACTTTCGCCCCCCCCCTCCTTTTTTTTTTCTTATTTGTTTCTTTCTTTCTTTCTTTCTTTCTTTTCTTTCTTTCTTAGGGCCCTCTCTCCTTCCCGCCATGGCGGTTACGGCACCGCCTGCAGCAGCGGATTTTTGCGCCCACACGCCTACTCCTACCACCATTAACCTTGCCCTGCCCTGCCCATCAACGTCGCAGTCGAACCGACGCTTGCCAACACACTGCCCACGTTCCTTTCTCTTTTCGGCCTACGCCCATTACGCGCCGCCGCCACAGCCTATTATTCTCCCTTCCCTTCCCACAACACACCGACGTCATCACACGCACCCAAAACAGGGGCCACGACCGTGTTCCTCGCCCACTCCCATCCCGCACGGTACGCACATTCCCAACTACTACCGCGCACCCTCCCTTCCAATCTGTGTGTCTGTGTCCTGTCCGCGCGTGACGCCTCTCAACATCCCCCGTCCCCCGTCCCGTTTTCGCCCCCATGCCGTCGTCGCGCCGCCTCCTCCTCCCCGTCCACCGCCGCCCCTGTCCGCCCCGCACCACACCATACACCGCTGCTTGTCCCGGCCGTTGCCACCAAAGGCGCCAACCGCAAACGCGCCACGCCGCAGCCCCCGTGCGTCTCGCTCGCTTGCATCTCCGTGCCGACGCTGCCTCTCTTCCCGCACGCACTCGACCTCGACAACACAGTCTTTGGCTCCGCCACTGCGTGTTCCGGTGGTGCGCACGCTGCAACACGTATGTATTCATTACCAGAGCGATGGCGAGGCATGACAGCATCTCTGTCTGACCAGAGACTTATTTATCGTTGCTAGTCGGCGCTTGGACCCAGCCAGACGACAGTAGTGGCACGCAGCGAGTCGCCAGGAACAGTTGTTATATATATATTGTAGCGCGAGTCGGGAGAGGTAGTAGTCAGTCGACAGTAGTAGCGGGTGGACGGTTGTACTGAGCGGGCGTCGGCGGCGTGCTCTGCTCGTCTCGCGACTCTGGTCACGGTTCGGGACGATGTACAGTATATTGTGTTATAATAACAAGGTAGTGTGAAGCTGCATTGCGCAAATCTGATAACGTATGTTAATTGTACTTATTTTGTTCAACAACAAATGCCCCAATATTACGTTTTTTCTCAAGTAACTTTTTTTTTTTTTTTTTAAAGAAAAACATTCACTTTTTAAAGACTACTTCCTATGGCATTTCCCTCCAAGGAGTGCAATTAATTACCAGCCAGCACTCATTCATTGCACACAGCTGTGTAAGGGGTATCTACAATTGAGGAGCAGATATAAATGCACTTTTTTGTTTGTTTTTTTTGTGTGTGTGTCTTTTTTCATTGGGGTAACGATCTTTGGCTCTTTTTATTCTGAATACAGGGCCAAAGGTCAACGCTGCTGCCCTCATACAATGTATCACGTTTCATTATGTCTGTTGCACTGTTACTTATCGTTGGGTTTGTTTTGTAGGGACGTTAACATTCTGGCACATTTTTATTATCATCGGACCCTCTGCTATTTGTGCGGGGAGGTTATACCTGGGTCCATTTCCATTTACATTTTAATCTTGATAGACTTTTTGTTTTCTTTTTTTTGTTTCTTGTTGTTTTCCCTTCTTTTTTTGTTGTTTTGTTTTTCCCGCTCTCACCACCGCCGCCGCATCACGCCATGGCCTCCCCCTTACGTTTTTGGTTTCTTTTTCTGTTCTTCAACTGCTTCAACATCACCGCGCCCCATTTCCACACCACAGCCATCAGCCTCCAAGACGGGCAGGCGCAGTGTGCCATTTCCGGCGCACAAGCACACCCGTACGGTACTCTCCTCGCCCCCACGCCACCAACAACACAGCGACCACGCGGCTTTCAGGCATGGCACGGCACCGGCGAAATGCGCCGCCCCCGCCCCCGCCCCCGCCCCTCCGCGCATCCGTCCGTCTCGCCACGTTCACTGACGCGACAACCACAACACAACAACGCTCCCCTCCCTGGCACCTCATTGTTTTTCTCCTCCTCTTTTGCACAAACCACAACGCCGAGCACAGGCGCAAGCCACCCACACCGCGCCCCTCCCCGTCCCGTCTTTGGCCGCCGCTCCTCGTTTGCCCCCTCCCATCTCCCGAATGCCATGCCAGCAGCGTTACGCATGCCCCTCCCCTGTCCACACAACACTACCGCCAAACGAACAGCCTTCCGGGCCACATGCAGGGCACGCCCACCTCCAAACACTGCCAATTCACGGACGCAATTCGCTAAAAACACACACACACACTTTCTCGACACCTTTCTGTAGGGAGGGTGCGTCATCTCGGCCGTGACAGAGTGACGGCAACTATCGACGATCCATTTCCCCCCCACTGGTAAAACATGTCCACTAAACACCTACATACATCATTCAAGTACACAGACAATAGCATACACACAATGGGAGGGCACACGAACATGGACGGCACGGCACGGCACTGTCATACACTCTTCCTCAGAACCATATCAACAAACGTTACGTACATCCGGGAAAGCGAAAGCAAAAAGCAAAGGCAAAAGCCCAATGCAGCCGTCAAAGGTAACGTTCACCACGGCAGACACTTGCAGCCGCGCCGCCGTTAAACGCATTTCAGTGCGGCTCCCATACGCCTCCGACACGGGACCGTTCCGTTGCTCTACGAATGCGTTTCTCCCTTTTTCCCTTCCTCTCTCTTTTTGCCCCCCCTCTGTCCGTTCCTCCTGCACTCTTGCCTCATTCCTCACGTTCTGCCCAGACATTCGACCGATCAAAGTCAACCTTTCGTTACCGTTCTCGGCGCGACGGTGTACAACAGTATGACGGGTGTGCCCAAGACTTCGGTTCAGTTGCGTGACGCCGGTCTATCGCGCCGATCGACAGTTACTCAGGGGGCGACGGATCGGACCACGTCACCGACACACAAAACTATGTCAAACAAACAAATACATACCGGATGGACACAGACAAACACGTGTACAGACATTCGCCAAAAACGACCGCCGCCGCCGCCGCCGCCGTCGTCTAGCGTCGCGCTTACTGTACTGCACTGGACACGCGTGCATCTCGAATGACGACATCGGTGTGCGTGCGTCGTACGCAATCAGTCAGACACGGCTATCAAAAATCAGAGTCGAATGGTACATCATCGTGCGTGTCGCCGTACACGTACAGTACAATACAACAACAATGCGTCTTAATGGCACGTTCATTTCAACGTCACTCCACACACCTCCACGCTGCAGTTACGTCGCACCATTGTCAACTCGGCGTACAGCAAAGGGAATAGTGGGCGGCAAAACATTTCACATCTCACCCTCGCCATGTGTGATGTGCAAACCAAACCCGCAGACGGCCGTCGTTACGGTGACACAACGCCAACGAGGCGTGCCACCATTCCACGCCACGGCGACCAACCTCGTGGCCGTACCCCGCAACAACGCTTTGACGCGGACCCCCCCACCCACAATCAAAGTGCACACATCACAGCCGTCCACAAAACAACAACAACAACAACAACAACAATTCCGCCCTTCCCGCAAAGGCACGTTGGTGGCCCTGAAAAGGGCCGTTTTGCCGCTCTCGCAACGGAGGAGCCTTCTCCATCCTTCCTTCCATTCCAGAGCCACCTCCTTACTTGGAGCTCGTGTACTTGGTCACCGCCTTCGTGCCCTCGCTCACGGCGTGCTTGGCCAGCTCGCCAGGCAGCAACAGCCGCACAGCGGTCTGGATCTCGCGGGACGTGATGGTCGAGCGCTTGTTGTAGTGCGCCAGGCGAGAAGCCTCGGCCGCAATGCGCTCGAAAATGTCGTTCACGAAGCTGTTCATGATGCTCATCGCCTTCGACGAGATGCCCGTGTCAGGGTGCACCTGCTTCAGCACCTTGTAGATGTAGATGGCATAGCTCTCCTTCCTCTTGCGCTTCTTCTTCTTGTCGCCCTTCGAAATGTTCTTCTGCGCCTTGCCAGCCTTCTTGGCGGCCTTCCCGCTAGTCTTGGGCGGCATCTCGAACGAACGTACGGCAGCAGCAACACCAGTAGCAAGCGCTCCGCTCTAGTCAGCGTCTCCCCACACAGTGGCACCCGCCGCCAGCCGCCGCCGCACCTTTACCAGCTCGCCCTGTTGCGGCCGCCGACCAATGGGGCGCGCGCGCAACCGGCCGCCGCACCCGAGCCCATAAAGCACCCCCACCCCGGCTGCGCCGGCACGCACTCCGCTGCTCGACTCGCTGCCGCTCGCACCGGTCGTTTTCGTTTCCGTTTCGTGTGCACCGTCGCTAGCCCATCGCCATGTCCGGACGCGGAAAGGGAGGCAAAGTCAAGGGCAAGTCAAAGTCCCGCTCAAGCAGGGCTGGGCTCCAGTTCCCGGTCGGCAGAATCCACCGCCTCCTGCGCAAGGGAAACTACGCAGAGCGCGTCGGCGCCGGGGCGCCCGTCTACCTCGCCGCCGTCATGGAGTACCTCGCGGCTGAGGTGCTCGAGCTGGCCGGAAACGCGGCCCGCGACAACAAGAAGACGCGCATCATCCCGCGCCACCTGCAGCTTGCCATCCGCAACGACGAGGAGCTCAACAAGCTCCTGTCGGGCGTCACCATCGCACAGGGTGGTGTCCTGCCCAACATCCAGGCCGTCCTGCTGCCAAAGAAGACCGAGAAGAAGGCCTAAAGGAGGCCAGGCAATCGCAGCGCCGCGTGCTCCCCTGCACGCAACGCGCTTTGCCGGCTCGGCTCGGCTCGGCCCACAACAATCGGCCCTTTTCAGGGCCACCACACAAACCTACGTCCAAAGCAAAATTTCAGTCGTCCTCGCCGCACCTTGTTTTGTTTTGTTTTAACCTTGCACTTTCACAGCACAGCCGCCGCCGGCGGCGCGCGTCCGCCATCTTGTCGTCCACACAGCCCGTGTGGCCCAACACACACATTTTTTTTTGCACGGTCGCAGTCGCCTTCCAAACGACAACGGCAGCAATAATGACCATTGTTAAAGGGAGGCGTGTCGACACACCGCCCTCCACTCCCGCGCGCAACGGCCGTCGACACGGACGAAACAAACAGCTGATCCGGCCGCCTATGCCCAACACGCCTTGCCTCGGAAACCCCAACGCCGCCGCAAACACACAGAGCCAAACCACGCAAGCAAGCAAATAATCACCGCCTCTCGCACAACAACACACAGCCCGCCATCTCCATCGCGATCGATACAAAGACACACAATAACAAACACAAACGAAGCAGCTCCACTCTCACACACACACACACAGCCAGCCACATGACACGTTTCCTTTCCTTCTCCCCTCCCAGTCACATCACGTCGCTCAAACGGAAAGAAACAAACAAACAAACAACACACGCAGCAACAACACAGACTCTTTCGCACTTTTCAACTTCCGAACAGTGTGGTGGCCCTGAAAAGGGCCGTTTTCTAGTCTCTCCCACCCACGAGCACGGCCGCGGGAAGGCCAGCGCCCGCTGCGACGCAGCCTAACCGCCGAAACCGTACAGGGTGCGCCCCTGCCTCTTCAGGGCGTACACCACGTCCATGGCCGTCACAGTCTTGCGCTTGGCGTGCTCAGTGTACGTCACCGCGTCGCGGATCACGTTCTCCAGGAACACCTTCAGCACCCCGCGGGTCTCCTCGTAGATCAGACCAGAGATGCGCTTCACGCCGCCCCTGCGAGCCAGGCGGCGGATGGCGGGCTTCGTGATGCCCTGGATGTTGTCGCGCAACACCTTGCGGTGCCGCTTGGCGCCACCCTTGCCGAGCCCCTTTCCTCCCTTGCCGCGGCCTGTCATCCTTCCTTCCTCGGGCAAAGCAAAACGTGCACAAACAGCAGCTGCAGCGGCTGGCGAGTCGGCTACGGTCTGCGCCCAGCGCGCCCGCCGCCCCCCTATATAGACTCTGGCCCGCCCTCCCCCCACCACGCGCAACCGAGGGCATATAAGCGCAGCACGGAGGCGCGCGGGCCCGTTGTCAAGGCAGCACCGGACGCCGCGCCGCACCTCACCTCCACGCACGCCGCTCCGCTACCGCTACCGCTACCGCTACCGCCATGGCCCGCACAAAGCAAACGGCCCGCAAGTCCACCGGCGGAAAGGCGCCGCGCAAACAGCTCGCCACCAAGGCGGCGAGGAAGAGCGCGCCCGCCACCGGAGGCGTCAAGAAGCCCCACCGCTACAGGCCGGGCACCGTCGCCCTGCGAGAAATCAGGCGCTACCAGAAGAGCACAGAGCTGCTCATCCGCAAGCTGCCATTCCAGCGCCTAGTGCGCGAGATCGCCCAGGACTTCAAGACCGACCTGCGCTTCCAGAGCTCCGCAGTCATGGCCCTGCAGGAGGCCAGCGAGGCCTACCTCGTCGGCCTCTTCGAAGACACCAACCTGTGCGCAATCCACGCCAAGCGCGTCACCATCATGCCCAAGGACATCCAGCTCGCGCGCCGCATCCGCGGCGAGCGCGCCTAAACCGCGCCGCGGCACCGCACCGCACAAACAAAAACGGCCCTTTTCAGGGCCACTAACATCTCTCCGTCGCGAGCAAACTTTGTCGGTCGCCTGCCTCTCGCCCCACAACCACACAAAAAAAAAACCACCACTTCCCGTCCGTCCGCCACACCCGCTCACTCTGCCTGCCTGCAATTGCTAGCAGCGCGCAACAATCGCACATCATCCCTCCCCGGCCGCTCAAAGCGCACAATACCCAACGGCCGACGTCACACCGCACGGGTGGCTGGCCGGCCGCCGCTTTCGTTTCGAAAACAAAACCCGCACCAACGGCCAGGCAGGCGCGCTCTACACGCCACCGAAATCCCCGCCGACTCCTTCCACATCTCAACGTGCCCCCCCGTTGCAAAACATAACACACACAAAGAAACAAACAAAGACCGGACACGACGAGACAAGACATCCGAGAAGAACTGAACGCAGGCAAGCCCAACCAACGTATTCAAAAAACAACGTGACAGAAAAACCAACCGTCGGCCGCCGCCAAAAGCACGGCGACACTCAACAACAACAACAACACCACCACCACCACCGCTACCGCCGCCCACACCCGCCACCGACCCCCGCAATCCAACCACCACGGCACGCAAACAGCATCCCCACGGGCATACAGACAGACACCCACACCAAACGCAACACGACAATCAAAACCTTCCCCGACGTGCTTTGATGGCCCTGAGAAGGGCCGTTTTGGGCCGCGCGTCTCTTGCGCGCCACTAGACGACGACGGGGGGTGGGGACGACGGAGCCAAGCGCCAAACCCTTCCTTTCCCATCTCTTTCTCCTCTACTCTACTTCTTCTTCTTGGGCGAAGCCTTCGCCTTAGACGGCGTCGTCGCCTTCTTCGGGCGCGGCGCCTTCGGCTTCTTCGTCGGAACCTTGGCGGCCTTCTTCGCCTTCGACGGCGACTTGGCCTTGGCCGGCTTGGCCGCAGCCGCCTTCTTCGCACCCGCGGGAGCGGCCGACGCCGCAGACGCCTTCTTGGCGGCGCCCGCCTTCCGACCGGTCGCCGCCTTCACGCCACCAGCCTTCTTTGCGCCGGCCGCACGGGCGCCCTTCTTCTCCTTGCTGGCCGGAGCGGCGCGCTTCTTCTTGGCACCGCCAGCACGAGCCTTGCCGCCCTCGGCCGCCCCCCCGCCGCCGGCGCCGGCAAGCTTGAACGAGCCGGACGCGCCCTTCCCCTTCGTCTGCACCAGCTCGCCCGCCACGACGGCCGACTTGAGGTACTTCTTGATAAACGGCGCCAGCTTCTCCGCGTCCAGCTTGTAGTGCGCGGCAATGTACTTCTTGATCGCCTGCAGCGACGACCCGCCGCGCTCCTTCAGACTCTTGATGGCGGCCGTCACCATCTCAGAGGTGCGCGGGTGCGCAGGCTTGGCGCGCGGCTTCTTCGCAGACGACGCAGACTTGGCCTTCTTCGTAGTGCCGGTGGCGGCGGGTGCCGCAGCAGTCTCGTTCGTAGCCGCCTGATCTGCCATTTCGACGACGCGCGTAACACACAGCGAGAGCGAGAGCGAGAGCGAGCGGGACGGCAGGCACGCAAGCACAGCACAGCAGAGCAGAGAATGAGATGCTCAGGTTGTTATAGTGTACCGAAGTTCCACTGGGCTGTGCCCGTCTGACTTCAAGTTATGCGCTTGGGGATTTATGAAAGTGAGGTATTGTGCTATGTGCGTGTTTTTATGTAAATGTTTGTTCTGTGTGTGGGTAAGTGTTCTCTAAATGTCTCTAAATTGACGGGTGAGTGTTAGTTTTGGGCGCTTATGTTGAAAATCGGGGTGTTCGCGACCTAAATTTTGTATGAGGTTGTGGGGCGATGTTTGTGTTTTCTCATATAGTTTGTTGGACTTCTCCTTTATGAGGGAGTATATGGTTGGGTGGCCTAAAAATTCTCTAATTTGTGTGTTTCGGACGTATCTGTCAGCGCCTGTGATGACTCGGAAGGTTTTGTTCTGGAGTCGCTGTAATCGTGCCAGCGTGGTGTCTGACGCCATCGACCATACTTCCGATCCATACAAGATGGCCGGTAGCATGAGCTGGCGCCAGAGAAGCATTTTGCAGCTTAGGGTGAGGCCGTCACCCTTTAGGAGGGGGTATAGCTGCGACAGGAGGGCGCAGCCTTTGTTGGCAGTTTTGTGGACGTGTTGTTGCCACGTAAGACGCCTGTCTATTTCGAGCCCTAAGTATGTAATACGGTTACGCCAGGCTAGGTCCCGACCACCAATGGTGAGTTGTTGGTCTGGGAGTTTCAGCCTGGTCGTAAAGTATATTGCTTGGGATTTCTCGGGGTTAACCTTGATTTTCCAAATGTTGCACCACTGAGTGATGACGTCGAGGTGTTCTTGTAGCTTGCGTCGTATGAATGCAAGGTTACGACAGCTCCTGAAGATTGCTGTATCGTCGGCGTAGAGAGCAATCCCTCCGCCGACCTGCTTGGGTATGTCGTTAGTGTAGACTGAGTATAGAACGGGACCCAAGACCGAACCCTGCGGTACTCCGGCCGCAATCGGTCGTGTCTGGCTCGATCTCGATCCACTTCTTACGAAGAATTGACGCTCCGCAAGAAATGAATCAATGATCTGTATTAGATGTCCTGGGCACCCTATTTGGTCTAGTTTATATATTAGGCCATCGTGCCAGACGCGGTCAAATGCCTTCTCTATATCCAGGAACACTGCTCCTGTAGATTCTCTCTTTGCCCTGGCCAGGCAAATGTGCTCTACCAAGCGCAGGCATTGTTGGGTTGTGGAGTGTTCAGAGCGGAATCCAAACTGCTCGGGCATCAGGATGTTGTGTGCAGTAAGGAAGTGTTGAAGGGGTGAGAGGATGAGCAGCTCGAGTATTTTACTCATGCCATTTAGTAGGGAGATAGGTCTATAGCTTTCTGGAAGGAGCAGGTTTTTATTAGGTTTGGGGAGGGTGATTACTTTCGCAGTTTTCCACACTGAGGGGAAGTAGGTGAGCTTTAGGCAAGCGTTGAAGACGCTTGCCAGAAATGTTATGGCAGGAGGTGGAAGGTGCTTTAGGAGTGGGCTGCGGATGCGGTCAGGGCCAGGAGCTTTGTGGTTTCCCTGACGCTTGATAAGTGCGCATATTGTCGGCTCGTTTACGGGCACGAATTCTGTATTTGGGCGCGTATTTCTAATCTGAGTCACTCGTCCGACGACTAATCTTTCCTGCCTTTCACTCTCGTCATCGTCGATGACGTGAGTTCGGAATTGTGACTCTAGTGATTGTGCCATTATTTCCGCCTTATCGTGATCTTCATACACTAGACCGTTCACGCCGTGGAGTGGCCTGTTCTCTCTGGTGGGGGTTTTCCGCTGCCGGGCTATTCGCCAGATCTTGCGTTTGCTGCTCTCTGTTTCGGCGGTTTGTAATATCTCCTCCCAGCAGCGGCTCCTGTGCTCCTGCAGTCGGAGTTTCACATGATCCTCCAGTCGCCGCAGCTGGCGGCGGTCAGCTGGGTCGCGGTGACGCTGCCACAGCTTACGCAACCTGCGTTTGGCGACTATGAGGTCCCAGATGTCAGGGGGCAGGTCCCTGGCGCCAGGCTCTGTGGTGAGCCTGACGCTTGTAGCGCGAGCACAGGCGTGGAGGGCGTCTGTGAAGTTGGTGATTGCTTCGTCTATCTCTTCTTTTGTTTCCATCTGTGGGATTTCCTCCACGTGCTCACCCACCAGGTATTTGTATCGGTCCCAATTTGTTATTACTTCTGTTTTTGCCATCCTCCCGGCTTCGTCTTCGACACTGGCTATGTCCAGAACGACCGGGTTGTGGTCAGAGTTCAGCTCGTAGTGCACAGTGACTGTCGCGTCGAGAGCAAAGTTTTTAACGACAAAAATATCCAGGATATCCGGGTTTTTTGTCGGGTCCGCAGGGATATGCGTAGGCTCGTCGGGTGCGATGACGCTGAGGGCGGCACGCCTCTCGACGAGTCCATGCAATCTCACACCACTTCTGTTCTCGGCGCGGCAGCCAAAGGCCGCATGTTTCGAGTTTAGGTCCCCTCCCATAATCACACGAGCGCCAGTACCCAGCAGAGCCTGAAGGTCCTGTGTCAGTATGGTGGTGCCCGGGGGGTGATAGGTGGAGATGATGGTGTATGGTATGTTTTGAATTTTTATTTCTATACCGGCTGCCTCGATGCTGGGTGTCTGCGGTAGGTCCACTGTGCGGAAACACCTTCTGCCTTTTACAAGGACCGCTACTCCGCCGCGCTCGCGGCCTACGCGGTCTACTCTATGGATGGAGTAATTTCTCACAGAAAAGCGGTCCTTGGGCTTAAGGTGGGTTTCCGTCAGGCACACAACGTCGATCGCATACCGGTCTAGAAACTCCTCTAGGATATGTTTTTGTGTTTTTACGCCATTGGCGTTAAAATTTAAAATGGTGAACTTCCTGGATCTAGGGGGATCCATTAAAAGCGTCGAATAATGAAATTGCTCCCTCTGCGAGGGCCATGAATTTACTTAGGCCATCAGGCGCCGCCCGCACGCGCGCCATGGTGTCCCTAATTGTGAACATGATGTTTGTCAGGCTGAAGCCCGCAAACAGTTGGCGCAGCTCGTCGAAGACGCCGAGCGGCGTCCCTGGCTGCTGGCCAGCAGCCGACTGAGGCGGCGCGGCAGCTGCGGGCGCCTCAGTGCGCTGGTGACGTGGAGGGGGAGGCCAGGCGGCAGCTGCCGTCGGGGCGCGTGGTGGGGGAAGCGAGGGAAAGGCATCTCGCCCCGGCACAGTCGCTCTGCGGCTGCTGGCGGAGGCAGAGCTAGCTGCCTGCGCGTTGGCCGCAGATGTTAGCGGCGGCGTCGTGGAGGCGGAAGCGCCTCGAGACAGGGCAGCACCGTTTACCGACCGAGGGGGGCGGGTGGACATCAACTGTATTCGTGTGGGGCATCGGCTGTAGTTCGCCGGGTGATCGCCCCCACATAGGGCGCATTTTGCCGGGGTTGCACGGCTCTTCTTACATGTGTTTGTCAAGTGTGGGCCGGCACACTTGACACACTTTGGAGGATGGTGACACTGCTCTGCAGAGTGGAACAACTGCTGGCATTGGTGGCACTGGACAGGACCTTCAGGTTGGCGATACCTCTCTACCGTAACCTTGCAGTTCATGAACAGCTCGATTTTTAGGAGTTCTCTATTTCTCTCGTCTGGGTGTAATATTACTTTGAAGGAAGCTCTCTTCCTGCGCCCCTCTCCCGGGTTGCTCGGGTCAGATGCCTTGGTCTCCTGTTTGACCTCGATAACCCTGAAGTGACGCGCAAGGAGAAGCTCCTTTATCTCCGCGGGATCAGTGTCACTGGGGAGACCTTTGATCACCGCCTTGTATGCGTTTTTCTCAGTGACCGGGTAAGTGTGATATGGTATTTTCTTCTGTGTGAAATAGGCTGTAAGAAATCTGTAGTCGGGCAGGGTAGACGGTTGAAATTTTACGGAGGACCCCCTGCATGAGGTATTTAGTCCTCCTTTTAGTTGAGGGGCGACCTCCTTTATGATTTTCATCGTACCATTTACGATTGTGGCAAGAATTGGGGGGACCTTTTCCCGCTTCGGCCTCGATTGCGCTTGCGCGCCCGAGGTCGAGGGACGGGTAGGCATTGTTTCGATCGTTTCCGCTCCGTCGGTGTCAATCGGAGCGAAACTATTTGATGTTGGTATGTTTGCGATAACTGCTTCCCCCCCTACTTCCATGTCATCACTCACAGGTTGCTCTGTTTCCTCAGCGAGCCGGCTTGGGGCCGGACGCTTAGGCGCTGGCATTACGTCCGAGTCTTGTACTCGTGTTTTGGCTTTGCTAATGGCTGAAGTTGGTTGGCCGCGGGTACCCAGTGCCTGGGTGCCGCAGCGGACTGGGGCTTTGGGCTTACCCAAGATGACTGTGTCAGCGGAACTTGAAGTCTGACATTTACTGCCCAGGGGCACTGGTTGTTCGTTCGTTGGCACCGTTAGGTATCCCCGAACAGCGCCAGCCCTACCATTAACTGCACGCGGGTTACCGGGTAGTACCACGGACCCTGGCGCAGGAATTTCCCTACTCTTGGAGGAGCAGGGAGGATGCCCTGCGGCAGTATCTGGGTGATTCACGTCTGAGGCAGATCAGACGACCGGTGAACTAGAAAGCCACGGCCCTCGCCGCCACCGCGCTGCCAGTAGACCGGCAGCCGCTGCACGACAAAGGGACCACGTAAGCGTCCTACCACGACAAATTTGCGGCGCAATCGCTAAGCGTGCGCACCCACACACGACAATTTTTGCTTGCGTTGTGCACGCACAACGCACACGACAAATTTTGCTGTGCTACGGCTAGCGTAGCGCTCCCAAGGGATCTCCCAGCAGCGCGCGGCAGTATAGCGTCCGCTCACGGCCGATCCACCCCCTCGAATGCAGAGAATCACAAGGGCCCAGCCAGTGTCGCGGGCGGGCGCGGACGGCCGAGAGAGCGGCCGCCACTCTGCGCGCCGCCGCGCCGCGCCTCCCGCGCTTGCTACCGCCCAACGTCCGACAGCCTGTGCGGAGCAGCCCCAAACCTGCGCCACAACCGCCCGCGCCTTTCAAACCACCGAGGATGGGGCTACACACAGCCACACCACAGTCGCCAACCAGTCGCCACGGCAGCGCCGCAAACCACGGCCAAACTGCAGCTACCGCGCGCTACAGCCTGGGTCGGCCCGCCGAGAATCGCCGCCCCCGCCCAAATGCCGCCCCCACAGCCCCAGCCGACGACCCGCCACAATGGCCAAACCTTCGGCAAAACTCCCACACCGTCGCCGCGGCAGCCCGGCCAGCGCGGCCGGCGCCACAGCCACACGAGCCGAGGCGTGCGGCGATGACGGCCGTGCAAACGCGCCTCCGCCGCCCCATCGCCTTCCGTCGCCCTCCCGCCGTTTCCCGATCGGCCCGCAGCCGTCGGGCCACATCGCGCGCCGTCCTCCTCCTCTCGCCCGCCAACATTCACAGCCGTTTCTCAACAATTGCCCGCCGCAAACGGACGCCGCCTGCGCAACAGGCGCCGCCGCCCCTCGCCGCTTCCGACCCAACCCCTCGACCGAGGCAAACCGCAATCCGAATCTACAGACCAACCCAATCTGCCGTCAGCACACACGACAGCCGACCTTACACGTTACGCGTTACACATTACGTTTACACGTCTAGGTTAGGTTAGGTTAGGTTAGGTTAGGTGGACGTGGGTTAGGTTAAGGGGACTTGGGTTAGGTTAAGCGTCAAACTTAGGTTAAGCATTCAAACACGTCAGGCGTCAGAGGTTAGGTTAGGTTAGGTTAGGTTAGGTTACACGTTAGGTTAAGGGGTCAGTGCTAGGTTAAGAAGCGTCAAACGTAGGTTAAAAAGCGTTCAAAAAACGTGAGGCGTGAGCCGGACAGCTTTCCTTACGTAGACGTTAGGGGCTCAGGCTGAGCTCACCTCACCACAGGTTAGGTTAGGTTCGGTTCGGTTCGCTCAGCGTAAAGCGCCGAGGTCAGGCTACGTTCGTTCACCTTCGGGCGCCACACTTTCGGTTGAAAGGTCGCGACGGGACGACGTCGGCAGGCACGCCGCAAACAAACAAACAAAACGTACAGACGACGTCGAAAACCGCCGACAGACGGGGAGCAGCACGACCACGACCAGATACCGAGCGCGAACGAGACACACGCGAACCACCCCCACCGGCCAAAGGGCACCACACAACAACCCAGAGCACCACGTGTCGACACCAGAGCAACCCGCCGCTCACGCGACATGGCTGGCACCGAAGGGCAACCGCCCGCAACTGCGCTTTCCGCGCCGGCCCGGATGCACGTCGTGCTACAACAACACCACTACCGTACACAGCCGCTGTTCACAACATCACTATCATGCGCGCCCGCGGCTCGCCGCCGTCGCAGTCGCACCCCCAACGCCAGCACTTTTGCACCACCATTCACACGCACCGCAACACAGCTCGCCGACACAGCCGAACAAAACAAACACCACACAACAACACGCCGCCGCCGCCGCCGCCGCCTCTACTTGTGCCGGCGACCCACCCCGCCGATGGCGCACCTTTCGCCAGCCGGCAATCGACACGCACCCACCCACCCCCCCCCCCCCCCCCCCCCCGGGGCCCAGTGCAAAAAAAAACACACAAAAGAAAAAAAAAACAAAAAAAAACAAACACACACACACACACACACACACACACAAAAACGACACGGGAGGCGCACACCGCCACTTCGCGCGCACGCCACCAACCAGTCGTCGTCTCAAAATAACAAACAAACACCAAAAAACAAACAAAATAAACTAACAACTAGGGCAACACAAAACAAAACAAACAAAAAAAACAAAAAACGCCTCGCACGAACCGCCCACAAAAAGGACACGCACACGCACAGCCTCTGCTGACGGCCACGACGCAGCGGCACGCTGCTCCTGTCCCGCGCCCCGCGCCCCGCGCCCCGCGCCCCACTCGATTCACAACACTCACGCGACACCGTCAACGACGGGCTCGCTTCCCGCAACCTACCACCTTTCCGCCACGACGCACAGCCCCAGCCCCACCCGACGACGCCCGTGGCAACGACTGCACTTTCACCACCGCCTCCCCCTTCCCCCCCAACACACACACACAGCCAGCCAAAAACGCACTCGCGACCCACACATGCACGTGCATCGGCACACGCCAACCAGTCAACGTCGACAACCACACGCAAGGCTCGAAACGAAACCGGCGTCCTTCCACGTTGCCATCAAGCTACACGACACAAGACACAAGGAACCAACACAACAGCCGGCCCCACTAATTCCCACTCTCACGCCGCAAAAAGCACACCGAAACCGCCAAACGCACGCACATTCCCCTTCGCACTGACACCGACCGGCTCGCTACCACACCTCCCGGCAGCCGTTTCACAAACATGACACGGCGTGACGCGACATCACGGGCCTACGCACACCGGACCCACTCACACTCTCTCCTTTCCTTCTGTTTTTCCCGACGCCTTCGGCCGGGCACACGCGGCACAACGCCGCCAATTCACCACACCGCCCACACAGTCGACAAGCGCCCGCCCTGTACGGCACACGCAACGACGCAGCGCAGCAAAGGGCGCCCGCAACACATACCTCTCCTCTCTCTCTCTCTCTCTCTCCGCCGCCCCACGCGCCAACCGCCACACCACACCGCCAGCCACTCGCAAATTGTGCAC
Source organism: Schistocerca serialis cubense (assembly GCF_023864345.2). Lineage (NCBI taxonomy): Eukaryota > Metazoa > Arthropoda > Insecta > Orthoptera > Acrididae > Schistocerca > Schistocerca serialis. The sequence goes on along the minus strand of NW_026048522.1, from coordinate 11,034 downwards.
TGCCACCAGCCACACGTCCAACACGCCGCGCCGCCTCCGGCCACCCGCCAGGGGGCGCTCACGTCCGCGACAACAGCGCGGCCCGCCGGGCCGGGCCGAACCGAACCGAGCCGCCGCTGCTCTGCACTCGGCACGGCCACACCCTGCTGCAGACCGGGCTCGTCTCCCTGTACGCGTCTGCCTGCGCATCAACACAACGGGGCAAGTGAGCAAACCCCGTCACAACACGCCACATCGCGCAATGGCCGTGCCGACCTTTTTCTCTCTACCGCCATCCCTTCTTCTCGCGTTTTACTCGTTGTTGCTGCAGCGGCGCACACCTACACATCCACAGCCCCAGCCGGCCTCACCTCAGGGCCCGCCGCCAGCGTCTCCTCCTCGGGCACAGGTGCGGTGCTGTGGCCGCCCATCCAACCGCATTGCTGGCCGTCCAGTCCAGCCGCCAGGCGTTCCCACTGCCGCGCACCGACCCTGCTGCAGAAAACGAAGCATAGCCAGACCGACCGATACACAAAGCAAGCCGTCGCCTCGCCTCTTGTCCTTCCTTCCGCCCCCGCCCTTCTCACACCACCGCCTCTCCACTTTCGCCCCCCCCCCTCCTTTTTTTTTTCTTATTTGTTTCTTTCTTTCTTTCTTTCTTTCTTTTCTTTCTTTCTTAGGGCCCTCTCTCCTTCCCGCCATGGCGGTTACGGCACCGCCTGCAGCAGCGGATTTTTGCGCCCACACGCCTACTCCTACCACCATTAACCTTGCCCTGCCCTGCCCATCAACGTCGCAGTCGAACCGACGCTTGCCAACACACTGCCCACGTTCCTTTCTCTTTTCGGCCTACGCCCATTACGCGCCGCCGCCACAGCCTATTATTCTCCCTTCCCTTCCCACAACACACCGACGTCATCACACGCACCCAAAACAGGGGCCACGACCGTGTTCCTCGCCCACTCCCATCCCGCACGGTACGCACATTCCCAACTACTACCGCGCACCCTCCCTTCCAATCTGTGTGTCTGTGTCCTGTCCGCGCGTGACGCCTCTCAACATCCCCCGTCCCCCGTCCCGTTTTCGCCCCCATGCCGTCGTCGCGCCGCCTCCTCCTCCCCGTCCACCGCCGCCCCTGTCCGCCCCGCACCACACCATACACCGCTGCTTGTCCCGGCCGTTGCCACCAAAGGCGCCAACCGCAAACGCGCCACGCCGCAGCCCCCGTGCGTCTCGCTCGCTTGCATCTCCGTGCCGACGCTGCCTCTCTTCCCGCACGCACTCGACCTCGACAACACAGTCTTTGGCTCCGCCACTGCGTGTTCCGGTGGTGCGCACGCTGCAACACGTATGTATTCATTACCAGAGCGATGGCGAGGCATGACAGCATCTCTGTCTGACCAGAGACTTATTTATCGTTGCTAGTCGGCGCTTGGACCCAGCCAGACGACAGTAGTGGCACGCAGCGAGTCGCCAGGAACAGTTGTTATATATATATTGTAGCGCGAGTCGGGAGAGGTAGTAGTCAGTCGACAGTAGTAGCGGGTGGACGGTTGTACTGAGCGGGCGTCGGCGGCGTGCTCTGCTCGTCTCGCGACTCTGGTCACGGTTCGGGACGATGTACAGTATATTGTGTTATAATAACAAGGTAGTGTGAAGCTGCATTGCGCAAATCTGATAACGTATGTTAATTGTACTTATTTTGTTCAACAACAAATGCCCCAATATTACGTTTTTTCTCAAGTAACTTTTTTTTTTTTTTTTTTTAAAGAAAAACATTCACTTTTTAAAGACTACTTCCTATGGCATTTCCCTCCAAGGAGTGCAATTAATTACCAGCCAGCACTCATTCATTGCACACAGCTGTGTAAGGGGTATCTACAATTGAGGAGCAGATATAAATGCACTTTTTTGTTTGTTTTTTTTGTGTGTGTGTCTTTTTTCATTGGGGTAACGATCTTTGGCTCTTTTTATTCTGAATACAGGGCCAAAGGTCAACGCTGCTGCCCTCATACAATGTATCACGTTTCATTATGTCTGTTGCACTGTTACTTATCGTTGGGTTTGTTTTGTAGGGACGTTAACATTCTGGCACATTTTTATTATCATCGGACCCTCTGCTATTTGTGCGGGGAGGTTATACCTGGGTCCATTTCCATTTACATTTTAATCTTGATAGACTTTTTGTTTTCTTTTTTTTGTTTCTTGTTGTTTTCCCTTCTTTTTTGTTGTTTTGTTTTTCCCGCTCTCACCACCGCCGCCGCATCACGCCATGGCCTCCCCCTTACGTTTTTGGTTTCTTTTTCTGTTCTTCAACTGCTTCAACATCACCGCGCCCCATTTCCACACCACAGCCATCAGCCTCCAAGACGGGCAGGCGCAGTGTGCCATTTCCGGCGCACAAGCACACCCGTACGGTACTCTCCTCGCCCCCACGCCACCAACAACACAGCGACCACGCGGCTTTCAGGCATGGCACGGCACCGGCGAAATGCGCCGCCCCGCCCCCGCCCCCGCCCCTCCGCGCATCCGTCCGTCTCGCCACGTTCACTGACGCGACAACCACAACACAACAACGCTCCCCTCCCTGGCACCTCATTGTTTTTCTCCTCCTCTTTTGCACAAACCACAACGCCGAGCACAGGCGCAAGCCACCCACACCGCGCCCCTCCCCGTCCCGTCTTTGGCCGCCGCTCCTCGTTTGCCCCCTCCCATCTCCCGAATGCCATGCCAGCAGCGTTACGCATGCCCCTCCCCTGTCCACACAACACTACCGCCAAACGAACAGCCTTCCGGGCCACATGCAGGGCACGCCCACCTCCAAACACTGCCAATTCACGGACGCAATTCGCTAAAAACACACACACACACTTTCTCGACACCTTTCTGTAGGGAGGGTGCGTCATCTCGGCCGTGACAGAGTGACGGCAACTATCGACGATCCATTTCCCCCCCACTGGTAAAACATGTCCACTAAACACCTACATACATCATTCAAGTACACAGACAATAGCATACACACAATGGGAGGGCACACGAACATGGACGGCACGGCACGGCACTGTCATACACTCTTCCTCAGAACCATATCAACAAACGTTACGTACATCCGGGAAAGCGAAAGCAAAAAGCAAAGGCAAAAGCCCAATGCAGCCGTCAAAGGTAACGTTCACCACGGCAGACACTTGCAGCCGCGCCGCCGTTAAACGCATTTCAGTGCGGCTCCCATACGCCTCCGACACGGGACCGTTCCGTTGCTCTACGAATGCGTTTCTCCCTTTTTCCCTTCCTCTCTCTTTTTGCCCCCCCTCTGTCCGTTCCTCCTGCACTCTTGCCTCATTCCTCACGTTCTGCCCAGACATTCGACCGATCAAAGTCAACCTTTCGTTACCGTTCTCGGCGCGACGGTGTACAACAGTATGACGGGTGTGCCCAAGACTTCGGTTCAGTTGCGTGACGCCGGTCTATCGCGCCGATCGACAGTTACTCAGGGGGCGACGGATCGGACCACGTCACCGACACACAAAACTATGTCAAACAAACAAATACATACCGGATGGACACAGACAAACACGTGTACAGACATTCGCCAAAAACGACCGCCGCCGCCGCCGCCGCCGTCGTCTAGCGTCGCGCTTACTGTACTGCACTGGACACGCGTGCATCTCGAATGACGACATCGGTGTGCGTGCGTCGTACGCAATCAGTCAGACACGGCTATCAAAAATCAGAGTCGAATGGTACATCATCGTGCGTGTCGCCGTACACGTACAGTACAATACAACAACAATGCGTCTTAATGGCACGTTCATTTCAACGTCACTCCACACACCTCCACGCTGCAGTTACGTCGCACCATTGTCAACTCGGCGTACAGCAAAGGGAATAGTGGGCGGCAAAACATTTCACATCTCACCCTCGCCATGTGTGATGTGCAAACCAAACCCGCAGACGGCCGTCGTTACGGTGACACAACGCCAACGAGGCGTGCCACCATTCCACGCCACGGCGACCAACCTCGTGGCCGTACCCCGCAACAACGCTTTGACGCGGACCCCCCCACCCACAATCAAAGTGCACACATCACAGCCGTCCACAAAACAACAACAACAACAACAACAACAACAACAATTCCGCCCTTCCCGCAAAGGCACGTTGGTGGCCCTGAAAAGGGCCGTTTTGCCGCTCTCGCAACGGAGGAGCCTTCTCCATCCTTCCTTCCATTCCAGAGCCACCTCCTTACTTGGAGCTCGTGTACTTGGTCACCGCCTTCGTGCCCTCGCTCACGGCGTGCTTGGCCAGCTCGCCAGGCAGCAACAGCCGCACAGCGGTCTGGATCTCGCGGGACGTGATGGTCGAGCGCTTGTTGTAGTGCGCCAGGCGAGAAGCCTCGGCCGCAATGCGCTCGAAAATGTCGTTCACGAAGCTGTTCATGATGCTCATCGCCTTCGACGAGATGCCCGTGTCAGGGTGCACCTGCTTCAGCACCTTGTAGATGTAGATGGCATAGCTCTCCTTCCTCTTGCGCTTCTTCTTCTTGTCGCCCTTCGAAATGTTCTTCTGCGCCTTGCCAGCCTTCTTGGCGGCCTTCCCGCTAGTCTTGGGCGGCATCTCGAACGAACGTACGGCAGCAGCAACACCAGTAGCAAGCGCTCCGCTCTAGTCAGCGTCTCCCCACACAGTGGCACCCGCCGCCAGCCGCCGCCGCACCTTTACCAGCTCGCCCTGTTGCGGCCGCCGACCAATGGGGCGCGCGCGCAACCGGCCGCCGCACCCGAGCCCATAAAGCACCCCCACCCCGGCTGCGCCGGCACGCACTCCGCTGCTCGACTCGCTGCCGCTCGCACCGGTCGTTTTCGTTTCCGTTTCGTGTGCACCGTCGCTAGCCCATCGCCATGTCCGGACGCGGAAAGGGAGGCAAAGTCAAGGGCAAGTCAAAGTCCCGCTCAAGCAGGGCTGGGCTCCAGTTCCCGGTCGGCAGAATCCACCGCCTCCTGCGCAAGGGAAACTACGCAGAGCGCGTCGGCGCCGGGGCGCCCGTCTACCTCGCCGCCGTCATGGAGTACCTCGCGGCTGAGGTGCTCGAGCTGGCCGGAAACGCGGCCCGCGACAACAAGAAGACGCGCATCATCCCGCGCCACCTGCAGCTTGCCATCCGCAACGACGAGGAGCTCAACAAGCTCCTGTCGGGCGTCACCATCGCACAGGGTGGTGTCCTGCCCAACATCCAGGCCGTCCTGCTGCCAAAGAAGACCGAGAAGAAGGCCTAAAGGAGGCCAGGCAATCGCAGCGCCGCGTGCTCCCCTGCACGCAACGCGCTTTGCCGGCTCGGCTCGGCTCGGCCCACAACAATCGGCCCTTTTCAGGGCCACCACACAAACCTACGTCCAAAGCAAAATTTCAGTCGTCCTCGCCGCACCTTGTTTTGTTTTGTTTTAACCTTGCACTTTCACAGCACAGCCGCCGCCGGCGGCGCGCGTCCGCCATCTTGTCGTCCACACAGCCCGTGTGGCCCAACACACACATTTTTTTTTGCACGGTCGCAGTCGCCTTCCAAACGACAACGGCAGCAATAATGACCATTGTTAAAGGGAGGCGTGTCGACACACCGCCCTCCACTCCCGCGCGCAACGGCCGTCGACACGGACGAAACAAACAGCTGATCCGGCCGCCTATGCCCAACACGCCTTGCCTCGGAAACCCCAACGCCGCCGCAAACACACAGAGCCAAACCACGCAAGCAAGCAAATAATCACCGCCTCTCGCACAACAACACACAGCCCGCCATCTCCATCGCGATCGATACAAAGACACACAATAACAAACACAAACGAAGCAGCTCCACTCTCACACACACACACACAGCCAGCCACATGACACGTTTCCTTTCCTTCTCCCCTCCCAGTCACATCACGTCGCTCAAACGGAAAGAAACAAACAAACAAACAACACACGCAGCAACAACACAGACTCTTTCGCACTTTTCAACTTCCGAACAGTGTGGTGGCCCTGAAAAGGGCCGTTTTCTAGTCTCTCCCACCCACGAGCACGGCCGCGGGAAGGCCAGCGCCCGCTGCGACGCAGCCTAACCGCCGAAACCGTACAGGGTGCGCCCCTGCCTCTTCAGGGCGTACACCACGTCCATGGCCGTCACAGTCTTGCGCTTGGCGTGCTCAGTGTACGTCACCGCGTCGCGGATCACGTTCTCCAGGAACACCTTCAGCACCCCGCGGGTCTCCTCGTAGATCAGACCAGAGATGCGCTTCACGCCGCCCCTGCGAGCCAGGCGGCGGATGGCGGGCTTCGTGATGCCCTGGATGTTGTCGCGCAACACCTTGCGGTGCCGCTTGGCGCCACCCTTGCCGAGCCCCTTTCCTCCCTTGCCGCGGCCTGTCATCCTTCCTTCCTCGGGCAAAGCAAAACGTGCACAAACAGCAGCTGCAGCGGCTGGCGAGTCGGCTACGGTCTGCGCCCAGCGCGCCCGCCGCCCCCCTATATAGACTCTGGCCCGCCCTCCCCCCACCACGCGCAACCGAGGGCATATAAGCGCAGCACGGAGGCGCGCGGGCCCGTTGTCAAGGCAGCACCGGACGCCGCGCCGCACCTCACCTCCACGCACGCCGCTCCGCTACCGCTACCGCTACCGCTACCGCCATGGCCCGCACAAAGCAAACGGCCCGCAAGTCCACCGGCGGAAAGGCGCCGCGCAAACAGCTCGCCACCAAGGCGGCGAGGAAGAGCGCGCCCGCCACCGGAGGCGTCAAGAAGCCCCACCGCTACAGGCCGGGCACCGTCGCCCTGCGAGAAATCAGGCGCTACCAGAAGAGCACAGAGCTGCTCATCCGCAAGCTGCCATTCCAGCGCCTAGTGCGCGAGATCGCCCAGGACTTCAAGACCGACCTGCGCTTCCAGAGCTCCGCAGTCATGGCCCTGCAGGAGGCCAGCGAGGCCTACCTCGTCGGCCTCTTCGAAGACACCAACCTGTGCGCAATCCACGCCAAGCGCGTCACCATCATGCCCAAGGACATCCAGCTCGCGCGCCGCATCCGCGGCGAGCGCGCCTAAACCGCGCCGCGGCACCGCACCGCACAAACAAAAACGGCCCTTTTCAGGGCCACTAACATCTCTCCGTCGCGAGCAAACTTTGTCGGTCGCCTGCCTCTCGCCCCACAACCACACAAAAAAAAAAACCACCACTTCCCGTCCGTCCGCCACACCCGCTCACTCTGCCTGCCTGCAATTGCTAGCAGCGCGCAACAATCGCACATCATCCCTCCCGGCCGCTCAAAGCGCACAATACCCAACGGCCGACGTCACACCGCACGGGTGGCTGGCCGGCCGCCGCTTTCGTTTCGAAAACAAAACCCGCACCAACGGCCAGGCAGGCGCGCTCTACACGCCACCGAAATCCCCGCCGACTCCTTCCACATCTCAACGTGCCCCCCCGTTGCAAAACATAACACACACAAAGAAACAAACAAAGACCGGACACGACGAGACAAGACATCCGAGAAGAACTGAACGCAGGCAAGCCCAACCAACGTATTCAAAAAACAACGTGACAGAAAAACCAACCGTCGGCCGCCGCCAAAAGCACGGCGACACTCAACAACAACAACAACACCACCACCACCACCGCTACCGCCGCCCACACCCGCCACCGACCCCCGCAATCCAACCACCACGGCACGCAAACAGCATCCCCACGGGCATACAGACAGACACCCACACCAAACGCAACACGACAATCAAAACCTTCCCCGACGTGCTTTGATGGCCCTGAGAAGGGCCGTTTTGGGCCGCGCGTCTCTTGCGCGCCACTAGACGACGACGGGGGGTGGGGACGACGGAGCCAAGCGCCAAACCCTTCCTTTCCCATCTCTTTCTCCTCTACTCTACTTCTTCTTCTTGGGCGAAGCCTTCGCCTTAGACGGCGTCGTCGCCTTCTTCGGGCGCGGCGCCTTCGGCTTCTTCGTCGGAACCTTGGCGGCCTTCTTCGCCTTCGACGGCGACTTGGCCTTGGCCGGCTTGGCCGCAGCCGCCTTCTTCGCACCCGCGGGAGCGGCCGACGCCGCAGACGCCTTCTTGGCGGCGCCCGCCTTCCGACCGGTCGCCGCCTTCACGCCACCAGCCTTCTTTGCGCCGGCCGCACGGGCGCCCTTCTTCTCCTTGCTGGCCGGAGCGGCGCGCTTCTTCTTGGCACCGCCAGCACGAGCCTTGCCGCCCTCGGCCGCCCCCCCGCCGCCGGCGCCGGCAAGCTTGAACGAGCCGGACGCGCCCTTCCCCTTCGTCTGCACCAGCTCGCCCGCCACGACGGCCGACTTGAGGTACTTCTTGATAAACGGCGCCAGCTTCTCCGCGTCCAGCTTGTAGTGCGCGGCAATGTACTTCTTGATCGCCTGCAGCGACGACCCGCCGCGCTCCTTCAGACTCTTGATGGCGGCCGTCACCATCTCAGAGGTGCGCGGGTGCGCAGGCTTGGCGCGCGGCTTCTTCGCAGACGACGCAGACTTGGCCTTCTTCGTAGTGCCGGTGGCGGCGGGTGCCGCAGCAGTCTCGTTCGTAGCCGCCTGATCTGCCATTTCGACGACGCGCGTAACACACAGCGAGAGCGAGAGCGAGAGCGAGCGGGACGGCAGGCACGCAAGCACAGCACAGCAGAGCAGAGAATCACAAGGGCCCAGCCAGTGTCGCGGGCGGGCGCGGACGGCCGAGAGAGCGGCCGCCACTCTGCGCGCCGCCGCGCCGCGCCTCCCGCGCTTGCTACCGCCCAACGTCCGACAGCCTGTGCGGAGCAGCCCCAAACCTGCGCCACAACCGCCCGCGCCTTTCAAACCACCGAGGATGGGGCTACACACAGCCACACCACAGTCGCCAACCAGTCGCCACGGCAGCGCCGCAAACCACGGCCAAACTGCAGCTACCGCGCGCTACAGCCTGGGTCGGCCCGCCGAGAATCGCCGCCCCCGCCCAAATGCCGCCCCCACAGCCCCAGCCGACGACCCGCCACAATGGCCAAACCTTCGGCAAAACTCCCACACCGTCGCCGCGGCAGCCCGGCCAGCGCGGCCGGCGCCACAGCCACACGAGCCGAGGCGTGCGGCGATGACGGCCGTGCAAACGCGCCTCCGCCGCCCCATCGCCTTCCGTCGCCCTCCCGCCGTTTCCCGATCGGCCCGCAGCCGTCGGGCCACATCGCGCGCCGTCCTCCTCCTCTCGCCCGCCAACATTCACAGCCGTTTCTCAACAATTGCCCGCCGCAAACGGACGCCGCCTGCGCAACAGGCGCCGCCGCCCCTCGCCGCTTCCGACCCAACCCTCGACCGAGGCAAACCGCAATCCGAATCTACAGACCAACCCAATCTGCCGTCAGCACACACGACAGCCGACCTTACACGTTACGCGTTACACATTACGTTTACACGTCTAGGTTAGGTTAGGTTAGGTTAGGTTAGGTGGACGTGGGTTAGGTTAAGGGGACTTGGGTTAGGTTAAGCGTCAAACTTAGGTTAAGCATTCAAACACGTCAGGCGTCAGAGGTTAGGTTAGGTTAGGTTAGGTTAGGTTACACGTTAGGTTAAGGGGTCAGTGCTAGGTTAAGAAGCGTCAAACGTAGGTTAAAAAGCGTTCAAAAAACGTGAGGCGTGAGCCGGACAGCTTTCCTTACGTAGACGTTAGGGGCTCAGGCTGAGCTCACCTCACCACAGGTTAGGTTAGGTTCGGTTCGGTTCGCTCAGCGTAAAGCGCCGAGGTCAGGCTACGTTCGTTCACCTTCGGGCGCCACACTTTCGGTTGAAAGGTCGCGACGGGACGACGTCGGCAGGCACGCCGCAAACAAACAAACAAAACGTACAGACGACGTCGAAAACCGCCGACAGACGGGGAGCAGCACGACCACGACCAGATACCGAGCGCGAACGAGACACACGCGAACCACCCCCACCGGCCAAAGGGCACCACACAACAACCCAGAGCACCACGTGTCGACACCAGAGCAACCCGCCGCTCACGCGACATGGCTGGCACCGAAGGGCAACCGCCCGCAACTGCGCTTTCCGCGCCGGCCCGGATGCACGTCGTGCTACAACAACACCACTACCGTACACAGCCGCTGTTCACAACATCACTATCATGCGCGCCCGCGGCTCGCCGCCGTCGCAGTCGCACCCCCAACGCCAGCACTTTTGCACCACCATTCACACGCACCGCAACACAGCTCGCCGACACAGCCGAACAAAACAAACACCACACAACAACACGCCGCCGCCGCCGCCGCCGCCTCTACTTGTGCCGGCGACCCACCCCGCCGATGGCGCACCTTTCGCCAGCCGGCAATCGACACGCACCCACCCACCCCCCCCCCCCCCCCCCCCCCCCGGGGCCCAGTGCAAAAAAAAACACACAAAAGAAAAAAAAAACAAAAAAAAACAAACACACACACACACACACACACACACACAAAAACGACACGGGAGGCGCACACCGCCACTTCGCGCGCACGCCACCAACCAGTCGTCGTCTCAAAATAACAAACAAACACCAAAAAACAAACAAAATAAACTAACAACTAGGGCAACACAAAACAAAACAAACAAAAAAAACAAAAAACGCCTCGCACGAACCGCCCACAAAAAGGACACGCACACGCACAGCCTCTGCTGACGGCCACGACGCAGCGGCACGCTGCTCCTGTCCCGCGCCCCCGCGCCCCGCGCCCCGCGCCCCACTCGATTCACAACACTCACGCGACACCGTCAACGACGGGCTCGCTTCCCGCAACCTACCACCTTTCCGCCACGACGCACAGCCCCAGCCCCACCCGACGACGCCCGTGGCAACGACTGCACTTTCACCACCGCCTCCCCCTTCCCCCCCAACACACACACACAGCCAGCCAAAAACGCACTCGCGACCCACACATGCACGTGCATCGGCACACGCCAACCAGTCAACGTCGACAACCACACGCAAGGCTCGAAACGAAACCGGCGTCCTTCCACGTTGCCATCAAGCTACACGACACAAGACACAAGGAACCAACACAACAGCCGGCCC
>NW_026048521.1:52500-57500 GCF_023864345.2 Schistocerca serialis cubense | reverse complement strand
CCTAACCTACGTTGTACCTTAACCTAACCTACGTTGTACCTTAACCTAACCTACGTTGTACCTTAACCTAACCTACGTTGTACCTTAACCTAACCTACGTTGTACCTTAACCTAACCTACGTTGTACCTTAACCTAACCTACGTTGTACCTTAACCTAACCTACGTTGTACCTTAACCTAACCTACGTTGTGCCTTAACCTAACCTACGTTGTGCCTTAACCTAACCTACGTTGTGCCTTAACCTAACCTACGTTGTGCCTTAACCTAACCTACGTTGTGCCTTAACCTAACCTACGTTGTGCCTTAACCTAACCTATGTTGTGCCTTAACCTAACCTATGTTGTGCCTTAACCTAACCTATGTTGTGCCTTAACCTAACCTATGTTGTGCCTTAACCTAACCTATGTTGTGCCTTAACCTAACCTATGTTGTGCCTTAACCTAACCTATGTTGTGCCTTAACCTAACCTATGTTGTGCCTTAACCTAACCTATGTTGTGCCTTAACCTAACCTATGTTGTGCCTTAACCTAACCTATGTTGTGCCTTAACCTAACCTATGTTGTGCCTTAACCTAACCTATGTTGTGCCTTAACCTAACCTATGTTGTGCCTTAACCTAACCTATGTTGTGCCTTAACCTAACCTACGTTGTGCCTTAACCTAACCTACGTTGTGCCTTAACCTAACCTACGTTGTGCCTTAACCTAACCTACGTTGTGCCTTAACCTAACCTACGTTGTGCCTTAACCTAACCTACGTTGTGCCTTAACCTAACCTACGTTGTGCCTTAACCTAACCTACGTTGTGCCTTAACCTAACCTACGTTGTGCCTTAACCTAACCTACGTTGTGCCTTAACCTAACCTACGTTGTGCCTTAACCTAACCTACGTTGTGCCTTAACCTAACCTACGTTGTGCCTTAACCTAACCTACGTTGTGCCTTAACCTAACCTACGTTGTGCCTTAACCTAACCTACGTTGTGCCTTAACCTAACCTACGTTGTGCCTTAACCTAACCTACGTTGTGCCTTAACCTAACCTACGTTGTGCCTTAACCTAACCTACGTTGTGCCTTAACCTAACCTACGTTGTGCCTTAACCTAACCTACGTTGTGCCTTAACCTAACCTACGTTGTGCCTTAACCTAACCTACGTTGTGCCTTAACCTAACCTACGTTGTGCCTTAACCTAACCTACGTTGTGCCTTAACCTAACCTACGTTGTGCCTTAACCTAACCTATGTTGTGCCTTAACCTAACCTATGTTGTGCCTTAACCTAACCTATGTTGTGCCTTAACCTAACCTATGTTGTGCCTTAACCTAACCTATGTTGTGCCTTAACCTAACCTATGTTGTGCCTTAACCTAACCTATGTTGTGCCTTAACCTAACCTACGTTGTGCCTTAACCTAACCTACGTTGTGCCTTAACCTAACCCATATTGTACCTTAACCTAACCCATATTGTACCTTAACCTAACCCATATTGTACCTTAACCTAACCCATATTGTACCTTAACCTAACCCATATTGTACCTTAACGTAACCTAATTTGTGCCTTAACGTAACCTAATTTGTGCCTTAACGTAACCTAATTTGTGCCTTAACGTAACCTAATTTGTGCCTTAACGTAACCTAATTTGTGCCTTAACGTAACCTAATTTGTGCCTTAACGTAACCTAATTTGTGCCTTAACGTAACCTAATTTGTGCCTTAACGTAACCTAATTTGTGCCTTAACGTAACCTAATTTGTGCCTTAACGTAACCTAATTTGTGCCTTAACGTAACCTAATTTGTGCCTTAACGTAACCTAATTTGTGCCTTAACGTAACCTAATTTGTGCCTTAACGTAACCTAATTTGTGCCTTAACGTAACCTAATTTGTGCCTTAACGTAACCTAATTTGTGCCTTAACGTAACCTAATTTGTGCCTTAACGTAACCTAATTTGTGCCTTAACGTAACCTAATTTGTGCCTTAACGTAACCCATGTTGTGCCTTAACGTAACCCATGTTGTGCCTTAACGTAACCCAATTTGTGCCTTAACGTAACCCATGTTGTGCCTTAACCTAACCTATATTGTGCCTCAACCTAACCTATATTGCGCCTTAACCTGACGCACGTTGTCGCTGAACCTGCTCTGTAATTGTTATGCAACTCGTTAAATTAGTGTAGTGTTGCCTAACCGCAACCCTCGCAATATAGTTCGCTATTCGCACTGCCCGGTCCCCTGTGTATCGCGTCATGTTAAACACCTTGCAGGTGTTGCTGACTTTCCACATGCTCCTGCTATACACTGTAATGTGGATAGCAGCAGGACGTACATGCCCCCCCCCCTTCCCCCCTGCCTTCGCAAGCTGGTCGTTGAGAAGTTTGCATGTTCAATGCCCTTCGCATGCCGACGTACTCAGCCTACGTTGTGGTACGGCCTGTCACCTGTCCGCCGATGTACGCAAAACCCACAAACTGTACTGCACATTGGTCCGTATGTACTGAATGATACATCGTGGCACATGTGTGACCGTACGACGACTGCGCCTAGCAACGGCAGACCATACAGTCCAAATATTGTGCACGCAGCTACGTGTCGTCTCCCTATAAGAGCTGGATTGCAGTGTGGTACGCCATTCAGACGTGTGGGAGGAACGGACGCCCTGGATGGCGATCAGCATGAGCAGTCTGTTGATGTAGTGGAGCGTGTATTCGGACGTAGTCGTCTCTTCTCACACACCGTGATAGCATGTTGCACCGCGTTCCACATCTGCGACATCCTGCAGAGGCCGGCTGACAGTCGTTCGCGCAATGGACACCGCATACGTACGGGGGCTACCTTCCACGTGTTCTCGAGGCGTGCACATGTTGTTGCGTCTATGTGGGCAGACGTAGTGTGTTGTGACACCTGACACAGGCATGCAATACTCGTTGCAAATGGCGATGGACGTCTACGTTTGCTGGTGACGTTACGCAAATGAACAACAGGTAACCCGTTGTGGTGCGGTTGTTCTCGCTAGAGGTGAATCAGTGTTGGCGACGATCGGTCGAGCTATTAACCGGTTGTTTCAGGGATACCCACCATGCCCACGAACGTGAAAGGGGACCCACCATGCCCACGAACGCGAAAGGGGATCTGGGTGTGAGGCGATACGCGGCGGTGGCTGGGTGGGACCGTCCCCGGCCGGTGAGGGGGGGCCGCCCGGCGTGCTGGCAGCGCGGTGCGTGGGCGCACGCGCTACAGCCGGCTGGTGGGGGCGGCCAGTGGCAGGCGCGCCGGCCGACGGACGCGGCAGGCGGCGCAGCTGCGCGCCGGCGCCCCCTGCTCGCGGCGCCTTGCGGCCAAAGTAGGTCCTCGCGGGCCCGGTGCGAAGCGCGGTGGCCATCTGCAGTGTGCTGGTCCGATTGAGGACTGTGTGCGCTGAGGATGCGCCGCCGCCCGGCGCTCGGCGCCGCGACGCCGTCTGCTGCTCGGTCGCCCCAGCGGTTCTCGCAGGTGGTTTGTATCGCAGCTGTGCGGACGTGTTGGCGCGTGCGCTGTGCTGGGAGAGTTCGCTTCGGCACCCAAGTGGGGCTTTTGTCCTTCTGTGGCGCTGGCGTTGGAGCTGCCGGTCACCGTAGGTGGCGCGTGTTGTCTCCCGCCGGCAATGCCACGACAGCACGCTCCCGGGCCTCTGTCGGCAGCGGCAAGCTCAGTTGGGAGCACGGGTGGTCGCACCTAAAGCGTCTACTCGCCTAACTCCGGGCGATTGCGCCTCTCTCGAACCCGACCAAGTACTTAGGACGGCGCTGCGCGCCGCCGGGACCTGAGAGGGTTTCGAGGTGTGTTGTGCAGGGGAGCTCAGCCTCCTCCTGTTTGCAGAATAATTGAGCGGACGCTTGCGTGTTCGCGCGGGCCCCCGGGACACACTCCCGGGCGGCCGGCTGCTCAGCTCTAGTTGACGCAGCTCCCTGGTTGATCCTGCCAGTAGTCATATGCTTGTCTCAAAGATTAAGCCATGCATGTCTCAGTACAAGCCGCATTAAGGTGAAACCGCGAATGGCTCATTAAATCAGTTATGGTTCCTTAGATCGTACCCACGTTACTTGGATAACTGTGGTAATTCTAGAGCTAATACATGCAAACAGAGTCCCGACCAGAGATGGAAGGGACGCTTTTATTAGATCAAAACCAATCGGTCGGCTCGTCCGGTCCGTTTGCCTTGGTGACTCTGAATAACTTTGGGCTGATCGCACGGTCCTCGTACCGGCGACGCATCTTTCAAATGTCTGCCTTATCAACTGTCGATGGTAGGTTCTGCGCCTACCATGGTTGTAACGGGTAACGGGGAATCAGGGTTCGATTCCGGAGAGGGAGCCTGAGAAACGGCTACCACATCCAAGGAAGGCAGCAGGCGCGCAAATTACCCACTCCCGGCACGGGGAGGTAGTGACGAAAAATAACGATACGGGACTCATCCGAGGCCCCGTAATCGGAATGAGTACACTTTAAATCCTTTAACGAGTATCTATTGGAGGGCAAGTCTGGTGCCAGCAGCCGCGGTAATTCCAGCTCCAATAGCGTATATTAAAGTTGTTGCGGTTAAAAAGCTCGTAGTTGGATTTGTGTCCCACGCTGTTGGTTCACCGCCCGTCGGTGTTTAACTGGCATGTATCGTGGGACGTCCTGCCGGTGGGGCGAGCCGAAGGCGTGCGACCGCCTCGTGCGTGCTCGTGCGTCCCGAGGCGGACCCCGTTGAAATCCTACCAGGGTGCTCTTTATTGAGTGTCTCGGTGGGCCGGCACGTTTACTTTGAACAAATTAGAGTGCTTAAAGCAGGCAAGCCCGCCTGAATACTGTGTGCATGGAATAATGGAATAGGACCTCGGTTCTATTTTGTTGGTTTTCGGAACCCGAGGTAATGATTAATAGGGACAGGCGGGGGCATTCGTATTGCGACGTTAGAGGTGAAATTCTTGGATCGTCGCAAGACGAACAGAAGCGAAAGCATTTGCCAAGTATGTTTTCA
>NW_026048521.1:40000-45000 GCF_023864345.2 Schistocerca serialis cubense | reverse complement strand
TGACAACACTAGGTCCGCCATGTCGAGCGCACCACAAAACATACCGCCATCTGTAGGTCTCCCTCAGCATGAGCTCCTGCAACGACGATACCGCCATCTATGGGACGCCAAGCCGACTAAGACATCGATGGGCCCACAGTGCCCATCTTTCGACGCCACCCACAAAGCATGCAGCCTGTGTCGACCACAGCACCCAAACGCCAGTGCCTCTGCCGCACGAAGTCGTGGACCGGCAATCACACCACCCGCACCCGCTCGTGCCCCACCCCAACCGCCAAACTCGCAACGCCAGCGGATGAACGGCGGAAGTTTCCCGCAGTCGTAATGTGCAATCCACACCTATAACTTGCGTTTCATGAAGAGTTATGTCCAATATGCGACATTCCCGCTGTCCCTATACATGAGCTGCGAGCTGTACCACGTACAAGCTACAGACGCGATCGCATTGCTCACTGTACGGATTCCCATGCCGAGCGATCAGCTAGGAAGCGCCCCATCCACGTCGGTACCCTTGGGCGTTGCACTCGCAGTCGCAAAAAACGTTGGGCAAATATATTTCTCCGATGCTGAGCGATCAGCTAGGAAGCGCCCCATCCATGTCGGTACTCGTACGCGTCGCACTCGCAGTCGCAAAAAACGCTGGGCAAATATATTTCTCGGAAGAGTAATGACAGTCCGAGCCTCCTGCGTGGGAAGAGTCTTTCTAGGCCCTGACCCACGGGAAGCGTGTAGCTTCCCCCATCCCGGACATTTCACGTCGTCACACTACCGGTATTGACTAATAGACTGATTGCTGATAATCATTAGCCACACACTGGGGGAAACGGCCGACAGGGGCGGCAACATAGTGGAGCCGCAGTGTCACTAATGTACAGAGATAGAACAGTTTCGACTGGAACCAGAGTAACCGTATACACGGCACTGATTAGTAATAGATGCAGAGCCATCAGAATACAGATAATATATACAACCGTCCCTATACATGCTGAAAGACTCTGCACACAATGAGAACCACACGTCAGCCAGACACTATCACACACTACTCTCTGCCTCTAACAGGCACACACACAATATCTAACCACCAGCATGGAAGAACATCCGGTGCATCCTCTCCGCCACATTACACAATCCACACTATCATAACCAGACCGGGAGGTCCACCCAGAAAACAGAATATCCCACCCTTCCGACATCCGCCATTGCTCAGCTAAGCCACGAACACCCACACATGTCCTACACAGGGGTGCACCCAACATCACAATACTGCCTCCTGTCACAGTACACAAACAATGGCAGGAATGAAAGACACAGATCTGCCACAACCTTGGAATCGGAGCGCCGCCTGTCATGAGCCACAAGTGCATCCTGACGTGACAAATCGGATGATCCCGCAGGCATGCACTTACGATAATCACTATCAACGAACCTGCCGCCCCCTCCCCCCCCAAAATACACCTTTCCCTACAACGTGTACCTTAACCTAAGCTATATTGTACCTTAACCTAAGCGATATTGTACCTTAACCTAAGGTATATCGTACCTTAACCTAACCTACATTGCGCCTTCACCTAACCTACGTTGTACCTTAACCTAACCTACGTTGTACCTTAACCTAACCTACGTTGTACCTTAACCTAACCTACGTTGTACCTTAACCTAACCTACGTTGTACCTTAACCTAACCTACGTTGTACCTTAACCTAACCTACGTTGTACCTTAACCTAACCTACGTTGTACCTTAACCTAACCTACGTTGTACCTTAACCTAACCTACGTTGTGCCTTAACCTAACCTACGTTGTGCCTTAACCTAACCTACGTTGTGCCTTAACCTAACCTACGTTGTGCCTTAACCTAACCTACGTTGTGCCTTAACCTAACCTACGTTGTGCCTTAACCTAACCTATGTTGTGCCTTAACCTAACCTATGTTGTGCCTTAACCTAACCTATGTTGTGCCTTAACCTAACCTATGTTGTGCCTTAACCTAACCTATGTTGTGCCTTAACCTAACCTATGTTGTGCCTTAACCTAACCTATGTTGTGCCTTAACCTAACCTATGTTGTGCCTTAACCTAACCTATGTTGTGCCTTAACCTAACCTATGTTGTGCCTTAACCTAACCTATGTTGTGCCTTAACCTAACCTATGTTGTGCCTTAACCTAACCTATGTTGTGCCTTAACCTAACCTACGTTGTGCCTTAACCTAACCTACGTTGTGCCTTAACCTAACCTACGTTGTGCCTTAACCTAACCTACGTTGTGCCTTAACCTAACCTACGTTGTGCCTTAACCTAACCTACGTTGTGCCTTAACCTAACCTACGTTGTGCCTTAACCTAACCTACGTTGTGCCTTAACCTAACCTACGTTGTGCCTTAACCTAACCTACGTTGTGCCTTAACCTAACCTACGTTGTGCCTTAACCTAACCTACGTTGTGCCTTAACCTAACCTACGTTGTGCCTTAACCTAACCTACGTTGTGCCTTAACCTAACCTACGTTGTGCCTTAACCTAACCTACGTTGTGCCTTAACCTAACCTACGTTGTGCCTTAACCTAACCTACGTTGTGCCTTAACCTAACCTACGTTGTGCCTTAACCTAACCTACGTTGTGCCTTAACCTAACCTACGTTGTGCCTTAACCTAACCTACGTTGTGCCTTAACCTAACCTACGTTGTGCCTTAACCTAACCTACGTTGTGCCTTAACCTAACCTACGTTGTGCCTTAACCTAACCTACGTTGTGCCTTAACCTAACCTACGTTGTGCCTTAACCTAACCTACGTTGTGCCTTAACCTAACCTATGTTGTGCCTTAACCTAACCTATGTTGTGCCTTAACCTAACCTATGTTGTGCCTTAACCTAACCTATGTTGTGCCTTAACCTAACCTATGTTGTGCCTTAACCTAACCTATGTTGTGCCTTAACCTAACCTATGTTGTGCCTTAACCTAACCTATGTTGTGCCTTAACCTAACCTATGTTGTGCCTTAACCTAACCTATGTTGTGCCTTAACCTAACCTACGTTGTGCCTTAACCTAACCCATATTGTACCTTAACCTAACCCATATTGTACCTTAACCTAACCCATATTGTACCTTAACCTAACCCATATTGTACCTTAACCTAACCCATATTGTACCTTAACGTAACCTAATTTGTGCCTTAACGTAACCTAATTTGTGCCTTAACGTAACCTAATTTGTGCCTTAACGTAACCTAATTTGTGCCTTAACGTAACCTAATTTGTGCCTTAACGTAACCTAATTTGTGCCTTAACGTAACCTAATTTGTGCCTTAACGTAACCTAATTTGTGCCTTAACGTAACCTAATTTGTGCCTTAACGTAACCTAATTTGTGCCTTAACGTAACCTAATTTGTGCCTTAACGTAACCTAATTTGTGCCTTAACGTAACCTAATTTGTGCCTTAACGTAACCTAATTTGTGCCTTAACGTAACCTAATTTGTGCCTTAACGTAACCTAATTTGTGCCTTAACGTAACCTAATTTGTGCCTTAACGTAACCTAATTTGTGCCTTAACGTAACCTAATTTGTGCCTTAACGTAACCTAATTTGTGCCTTAACGTAACCTAATTTGTGCCTTAACGTAACCCATGTTGTGCCTTAACGTAACCCATGTTGTGCCTTAACGTAACCCAATTTGTGCCTTAACGTAACCCATGTTGTGCCTTAACCTAACCTATATTGTGCCTCAACCTAACCTATATTGCGCCTTAACCTGACGCACGTTGTCGCTGAACCTGCTCTGTAATTGTTATGCAACTCGTTAAATTAGTGTAGTGTTGCCTAACCGCAACCCTCGCAATATAGTTCGCTATTCGCACTGCCCGGTCCCCTGTGTATCGCGTCATGTTAAACACCTTGCAGGTGTTGCTGACTTTCCACATGCTCCTGCTATACACTGTAATGTGGATAGCAGCAGGACGTACATGCCCCCCCCCCTTCCCCCCTGCCTTCGCAAGCTGGTCGTTGAGAAGTTTGCATGTTCAATGCCCTTCGCATGCCGACGTACTCAGCCTACGTTGTGGTACGGCCTGTCACCTGTCCGCCGATGTACGCAAAACCCACAAACTGTACTGCACATTGGTCCGTATGTACTGAATGATACATCGTGGCACATGTGTGACCGTACGACGACTGCGCCTAGCAACGGCAGACCATACAGTCCAAATATTGTGCACGCAGCTACGTGTCGTCTCCCTATAAGAGCTGGATTGCAGTGTGGTACGCCATTCAGACGTGTGGGAGGAACGGACGCCCTGGATGGCGATCAGCATGAGCAGTCTGTTGATGTAGTGGAGCGTGTATTCGGACGTAGTCGTCTCTTCTCACACACCGTGATAGCATGTTGCACCGCGTTCCACATCTGCGACATCCTGCAGAGGCCGGCTGACAGTCGTTCGCGCAATGGACACCGCATACGTACGGGGGCTACCTTCCACGTGTTCTCGAGGCGTGCACATGTTGTTGCGTCTATGTGGGCAGACGTAGTGTGTTGTGACACCTGACACAGGCATGCAATACTCGTTGCAAATGGCGATGGACGTCTACGTTTGCTGGTGACGTTACGCAAATGAACAACAGGTAACCCGTTGTGGTGCGGTTGTTCTCGCTAGAGGTGAATCAGTGTTGGCGACGATCGGTCGAGCTATTAACCGGTTGTTTCAGGGATACCCACCATGCCCACGAACGTGAAAGGGGACCCACCATGCCCACGAACGCGAAAGGGGATCTGGGTGTGAGGCGATACGCGGCGGTGGCTGGGTGGGACCGTCCCCGGCCGGTGAGGGGGGGCCGCCCGGCGTGCTGGCAGCGCGGTGCGTGGGCGCACGCGCTACAGCCGGCTGGTGGGGGCGGCCAGTGGCAGGCGCGCCGGCCGACGGACGCGGCAGGCGGCGCAGCTGCGCGCCGGCGCCCCCTGCTCGCGGCGCCTTGCGGCCAAAGTAGGTCCTCGCGGGCCCGGTGCGAAGCG
>NW_026048521.1:27500-35000 GCF_023864345.2 Schistocerca serialis cubense | reverse complement strand
TACTCCAGCGAGGCCCTGGAGGGCTGACGCGGAGAAGGGTTTCGTGTGAACAGCCGTTGCACACGAGTCAGTCGATCCTAAGCCCTAGGAGAAATCCGATGTTGATGGGGGCCGTCATAGCATGATGCGCTTTGTGCTGGCCCCCGTTGGGCGAAAGGGAATCCGGTTCCTATTCCGGAACCCGGCAGCGGAACCGATACAAGTCGGGCCCCTCTTTTAGAGATGCTCGTCGGGGTAACCCAAAAGGACCCGGAGACGCCGTCGGGAGATCGGGGAAGAGTTTTCTTTTCTGCATGAGCGTTCGAGTTCCCTGGAATCCTCTAGCAGGGAGATAGGGTTTGGAACGCGAAGAGCACCGCAGTTGCGGCGGTGTCCCGATCTTCCCCTCGGACCTTGAAAATCCGGGAGAGGGCCACGTGGAGGTGTCGCGCCGGTTCGTACCCATATCCGCAGCAGGTCTCCAAGGTGAAGAGCCTCTAGTCGATAGAATAATGTAGGTAAGGGAAGTCGGCAAATTGGATCCGTAACTTCGTAAGGATTGGCTCTGAGGATCGGGGCGTGTCGGGCTTGGTCGGGAAGTGGGTCAGCGCTAACGTGCCGGGCCTGGGCGAGGTGAGTGCCGTAGGGGTGCCGGTAAGTGCGGGCGTTTAGCGCGGGCGTGGTCTGCTCTCGCCGTTGGTCGGCCTCGTGCTGGCCGGCGGTGCAGGATGCGCGCGCCTGCGCGGCGTTCGCGCCCCGGTGCTTCAACCTGCGTGCAGGATCCGAGCTCGGTCCCGTGCCTTGGCCTCCCACGGATCTTCCTTGCTGCGAGGCCGCGTCCGCCTTAGCGTGCTCCTCCGGGGGCGCGCGGGTGCGCGGATTCTCTTCGGCCGCCATTCAACGATCAACTCAGAACTGGCACGGACTGGGGGAATCCGACTGTCTAATTAAAACAAAGCATTGCGATGGCCCTAGCGGGTGTTGACGCAATGTGATTTCTGCCCAGTGCTCTGAATGTCAACGTGAAGAAATTCAAGCAAGCGCGGGTAAACGGCGGGAGTAACTATGACTCTCTTAAGGTGGCCAAGTGGCGGCGGTGTGGCTGCATCCGGACTTGGCTTTTCGAAGTGCGGTCTTGATGTAGTCGTGCTGCTGCTGCGAGGTGCCTTCCTTGGGTTATAGTTACAGGGAGAGTGATGCGCAATACATGGGCCTAGCCCTCTTAGCCTCTCCTCTCCTGCGGTCTTCTCCCCTTCTCGTGGGCCCGCTGATTTTCGCAGAGTGGAAGACCGCACCAGGGGCTTGGGGGGGTTACCAGCCCCCCCTCGCATTATCCCTTTATAGTTGGGGGCAGCCTACAAGAAACAAGAGATGGTGGCCCTTCCGCTGAAGGTGCCACCCCAGCTACCCCAGCACCTATCCGGCCAACCGGCCGTAACGAAAATGCGATAGTTTGTGTAGCTCCCTTTGCTTGCAGTGAGTGCCACCGCACTTTTACCACGAAGAACGGTCTCGGGGTCCATCGCCGCCGCCAACACCTTGCGGCCGCCAACGCTGAGATCGTGACGGAGAGGCATCGCGCGAGGTGGACGGAGGAAGAAGTCCTGTCGCTCGCCAAGGCAGAGGCCGAACTGTTCCTTGAGAGGGACGCCCGGTTTTTCTTCGTTAATCAAGAGCTTATTAGGATGTTCCCCGACCGAACGCTTGAGGCAATCAAGTGCCGACGGCGGCAAGCTGCCCACAAGCAGCTTGTCCGCCAATTCATGGAGGCGCTTGAGATCGGTCGGGGGGAAGAGCCGGCGTCCCGCCGGGGAGCAGCGAGCTCGCTGCCTGACGCGGGCGAGGCCGCTGCGCCGCCCGTCGACGCAGCCGAGGACTTCGCGGCCGACACCACCGGGCCGCCGCCGGAGGGGCCGACTGACGCCGCCATCTGGGAGCATCTGGCGGGGCTACCTGCTTCCGCCCAGCGTTTCTCTGCTCTGGATCGAGTCATTGGTCTGGGGCGGGGCACGCCGCCCGATGTCATCCTGGGCATGCTCCCGGATGCCCTTGCGTCGGTCGGGTCCAGGGGGGAGAGGTCGATCACCAGGGCACAGCGGCCGCGCCTTTCATCCAAGCGGCCGCCTGCCGCCCCGCCGCTGCAGAAGCGCAAGCGGCGCCGCTGGGAGTTCGCGCGGACACAGGACGCCTTCCGCAGGTCACGTGCACGTTGCGTGCGCGGCTTGCTGGACGGCACCCTGCTGCAGCCGCCACCCGACATCCCCGGTCTGCTGGACTTCTGGGCGGACCTCTTCACGAAGAAGCCGATCTCCACCGCTGGCTTCATCCGTGACCGCCTTCTCCCGCACTCGGAGCCTGTCGCTCCTGAGTGCCTATGGGGGCCGGTCACACGTGAGGAGGTCGCTGCTGCCTTGCCGCCCAGGGGATCGGCGGCCGGGCCGGACGGCCTGACTCCAGCGGAGCTGCGGCGCCTGCCGCATGAAGTCCTGGTGAAACTCTTGAACCTCTTCCTCCTGGCCCGCGCCCTCCCCGAGCGTCTGCTTCGCGCCCGGACGTCACTTCTCCCCAAAACGGCTGCACCAACATCCCCCGCTGACTTTCGCCCCATTACGGTCTGCTCGGTGTTGGCGCGGACCTTTCACAAGGTTCTCGCGTCACGCCTGATGCGTGCATGTGCTGTGGACGAACGTCAGCGGGCATTCATCCCCCGGGATGGGATGTTGGAAAACACCTTCATCTTGGACACTGCTCTCACCGACGCAGTCCGCTCCTGTCGCTCTGTTTTTGTGGCATCGATCGACGTCTCTAAAGCGTTCGATTCGGTGGACCATGCTGCCCTCCGCCCCGTGCTGAGGGCTCATGGCTTGCCGGATTGCTTTATTGAGTACGTCGAAAGGTGTTACGAGGGTAGCACGACAGTGATAGCGGGCGGCGCCGACGTGGGCGTGCCCCTGCAGCCGGCAAGGGGTGTGCGTCAGGGTGACCCCCTCTCCCCCCTCCTTTTCAATTTTGCGGTGGACTATGTTTTGAGTCAACTTCCCTCCCACATCGGAGCTCGGATCCTCGGCCGCAGAGTCAACGCTGCGGCCTTCGCAGATGACGTCCTGCTTTTTGCATCGACCGCGAGGGGATTGCAGTCCCTCATCGACGCAGCCGTCGCAGCCCTCGGCCATCTGGGGCTGCAGATCAACGCCCGGAAGTGTTTCACCCTCGCTTTAGTCGCGTCTGGGCGTGACAAGAAGGTGAAGGTCGACGCCGACGTTACCTTCAAAGCGGGCAACGCCACCATGCCCGCCCTACGTGTGGGTGAAACCTTCCGGTATCTGGGACTGCAATTCTCCACCGCGGGTCGCTGCGTGTTCAACCCACGACGCCACCTGGTGGAGCAGCTGGACGTCATCTCCCGAGCTCCGCTTAAGCCGCAACAGCGCCTCTACGCCCTCACCAACGTACTTCTCCCAGGCCTGTACCACGGGCTGGCCCTCAGCCGCACCCGAGTGGGTGCGTTGAAAGCGGCAGACGTGACCATCCGGGCCGCCGTCAGGAGATGGTTCCGCCTTCCGGCGGACACTCCCCTGGGCTACTTCCATGCTCCTGTAGCCCAGGGAGGCCTCGGCATCCCATCATGCCGATGGATGGGGCCAACACTCCGCCGGTCCCGTCTCCTGGCGCTGAAGAGGATTGGACCAGCCCCCGACGGTGCAGGCCGGGACGAGGTGCAGCGTGAGATTGAGGTGCTGGAGCGGCATCTTATGTGGGAGGGCCACCTCCTCAAATCGTCGACGCAGGTTGGAGAGATGTGGGCCGCGCGCCTGCACGTTGCCTTTGACGGTGCGGCGCTGTCATCTTCCGCCGCCGTCAAGGGGCAACACCAGTGGGTCGCTGACACCAGTCGCCTGCTATCTGGGCGTAACTTCATCGACGCTCTCCGCGCCCGCATCAACGCCTTCCCCACGAAGGCACGGCGCAGTCGCGGGCGGGAGGCGGACACCAGATGCCGCGCGGGCTGCCAGGCCGTAGAGACCGCCAACCACGTGTTACAGGCTTGCTTCAGGACGCACGGGTCCCGGGTTAAGCGGCATGACGCGATCGTGCGCTATGTCGCCCGTGGACTCGCGCAGAGGGGCTTCAATGTTTCTGTGGAGCCCCACCTCCGCACACCTGAGGGAATCCGCAAGCCTGACGTGGTGGCGGTTAAAGACGGCATCGCCCGCGTCATCGACGCCCAGGTAGTCGGAGACCATCTCCGGCTCGACTGGTGTCACTCCGAGAAAGCGGCCTACTACAACACGCCGTCCATCAGGCGTGCCATCTCCAACCTGCACCGAGACGTTGAGGAGGTTACAGTGTCCACCGCGACGTTGAATTGGAGGGGTGTATGGTCTCCAGCGTCGGCCGGAGATCTCTCCGCACTTGGTTTTAGACCCCGAGAACTGGCGGTGCTTAGCACCAGAACACTGCAAAGCTGCTGCACGAGCTATCGCATTTTCGAGTATATGACGTCGCCTAGACAGATGGAACGAGCCGGCGTCGGATAGGATGCTGGTTATTTTCTTCGCCTTGACTCCTGGGGCCTATCCACAGGAGGAATCAACCGTCTTTGTTCTTTCTTCTTTGTGTATGTAATTTATGTTGTTCTTGTCTTTTCCCGCATATGTATATGTTATGTATTGTAGTTTTAAACATTTCTTATGGCTCGCCCTGTAAGTCCCCACCTCGGTGGTGGACATGGCGTAAAACACCTGCCACATTCTTTGTACATGCATATATATGTGTTATTCATTCATTTGAATAAAGACGGCTAATGAATAGCCAAATGCCTCGTCATCTAATTAGTGACGCGCATGAATGGATTAACGAGATTCCCGCTGTCCCTATCTACTAACAAGTAGTACTGAAAACCTTGAAAGTAGAAGTAACTGGTGGTGGCAAGGTGAAAGAGAAAATGGACCCAATAAACGTAGACACCTCTGTGAGAAAAAGGACTTATAACAATTGTCCCCCTGGGAATACATATGGTATATGCGAGGAGTCATTAAGACTGTCACGATTAGAAGATCCAGCGATTTTGACAGTGGCTCTTAGGCAGCTGGTGAGGACCGGGTATCCCAGAGGAAGAAAGATAACATTCCCTGCTCTGGAGGATGCTGACTGCATCCAGCTCGCCGCAGTAAATATACCTCTTGAGTTCAAAGAATTAGAGGAACTTGTGTCGAAAGTTTTTGCTCGAAGGGGCAGGGTTTTTGACTTAAAGAAGATATACAATGATATGGTAATGATGTACGGCAGGATCGCTTTTGATCCTGCCCAAACTTGGCCAAATAGTCATTTCTATACAAGGTATCCTGATGCACTTTAGAGTGTTTCAGGTAAATGCAATGAGAAGTCAGTTAGTCTTACACGAATTAAGAAGACTAACAGAGGAATATAAAGTAGACATCTTATTAATACAAGAACCATACTCCGTCTCGGGAAGGGTCCCTGGTTTTCCCGTTAACGCACAGGTGATTGCCTCAGGCCAGCAACCAATGACTTCAATCATAATATTAAGTAATTTAATCAAAACAACTGTAATTACTCAATTATGTACTACACATCTCACGGTTGTAGAAGTAAATTTAAAAGGACACAGTTTGTATTTAATGAATCTGTATTGTCAGTATAGACATGATATTGACACTTACCTGGGACAATTGCGGACAGCAATAAGAACCTTACAAGACAAGCCTATAATAATATCAATGGATGCAAATGCAAAATCGCCGCTCTGGCATAGCCCGGTACAAGACCACAGAGGAATCGAACTAGAAGATCTAATCATGGAACACAATTTGAATGTTGCGAATCTCCCCGGCAACCCTCCATCTTATAGGAGCCGAGCCGGGGCAGCATCTTTCATTGACATCACTTTAACTTCAATGGACATTGCAAATAAAATTCTGAACTGGAAAACATACGACGGCATAACTACGAGTGATCACAATGTCATTGAATTTGAAATATCTGTGGAGGAGGACCGGGTACCTGCAGAGTGGACAATGTGTTATGACTACGGGAGAGCCAACTGGGGCCTTCTTGAGGCGGAGTTCGATCCTCCAGAGCTCGGAATTGAATTTAACGTGGAAGAGGCAGTAGAGGCCCTAACTACCTCTATAAAGACGGCTATCGCCGTAGCGATACCAGTGAAAAGACGTCTCATTCGGAAAGCGACTGCGCCATGGACTCCGGAGCTGTCGCGGCTCAGGCAGTCTATGCGTAGAGCACGCAGGAACTATCAGAGGGCTTTTGCCCAAGCAGAAAGACAATTCCATCTTACTATATACAGAAGACAGAAGAGGGTCTTTAAGGACACCCTAAATCAACACAGACAGCAGAGTTGGGAGGACTTCGTAAAGGAACATCTAACCCTGGACCCTTGGGGCATGCCCTACAAAATCGTGAGGGAGAAAATACACTCCCCAATGCAGCTCTCCACAATTAAAAAGGAGGATACTGACGACATGACAACTGACTGGAGACAAACTGTTGAGGAGTTACTTCGTGTGCTCCTACCGGACGACCGACCTGATTTGGACACTGAGCTGCAGAGGGAGATACGTCAGCAAGACCAAATAGAATACAATAATAATCTACAAGTCTACCCCTTCTCGCAAGAGGAGGTGGTACAAGCAATAAAATCCTTCGCGAGGCGGAAAGCCCCAGGGCCAGACGGTATACCGGCAGAAGTACTGCAGTGCATAGCACAAAAGTTGGCACCAAGTCTTACCAAAATTT
The DNA here is from genome assembly GCF_023864345.2 of Schistocerca serialis cubense. Classification (NCBI taxonomy): domain Eukaryota; kingdom Metazoa; phylum Arthropoda; class Insecta; order Orthoptera; family Acrididae; genus Schistocerca; species Schistocerca serialis. The sequence goes on along the minus strand of NW_026048521.1, from coordinate 28,247 downwards.
ACAACAGATGTTTGGAATTGCGGAGCTTCCCAACATGCTGGAAAACAGCAGAAGTAGTCATAATCAAGAAGGGCCAAGATAAGGACCCTACACTAGCAAAGTCCTATAGGCCCATCTGTTTACTTGACGTTTTGGGCAAGACCTTTGAAAAGCTTCTGATGTCTAGACTGTCTAGCCACAGGCTTCTTCGTGGTATGAGTGAATTGCAATACGGTTTTAGAAAGGGCAAGTCTACATCTGATGCCATAAATAAAGTAGCAAGTATTGTGCACTTGTCCACGAAGAAATATGTCCTGGGCATCATGGTGGATATTTCCGGCGCCTTCGACAACCTGTGGTGGCCGGCGCTCTTTTCCCAGTTAAGGGAGATGGAGTGTCCAGGGGCGCTATACGGTTGCCTGAGGGATTACTGTCGGAAAAGAGTTGCGAAAATCACGGCTCCTGGTGCCGTGATGTTGAAAGACATCTCAAAGGGCTGCCCGCAGGGCTCTGTGTGTGGCCCCGTGTTTTGGGATGTAAACATGGACCCCCTGCTGACAACTTTGGATGGGAACGACACGGTACTGGGAGCGGTGGCGTATGCAGACGATCTTTTCATCATGGTCGAAGGAGATAGTCGTGCTGAAATAGAGAATAAAACAGTACAAGCATCTGAGATCTTAATGCAATGGTGCCAAAAGTCAAAACTACAAGTTGCACCACATAAATCAAATTACATTCTTTTAAAAGGAAAGCTGGCCCGTGATC
>NW_026048521.1:17500-22500 GCF_023864345.2 Schistocerca serialis cubense | reverse complement strand
GAGCGCCGCCTGTCATGAGCCACAAGTGCATCCTGACGTGACAAATCGGATGATCCCGCAGGCATGCACTTACGATAATCACTATCAACGAACCTGCCGCCCCCTCCCCCCCCAAAATACACCTTTCCCTACAACGTGTACCTTAACCTAAGCTATATTGTACCTTAACCTAAGCGATATTGTACCTTAACCTAAGGTATATCGTACCTTAACCTAACCTACATTGCGCCTTCACCTAACCTACGTTGTACCTTAACCTAACCTACGTTGTACCTTAACCTAACCTACGTTGTACCTTAACCTAACCTACGTTGTACCTTAACCTAACCTACGTTGTACCTTAACCTAACCTACGTTGTACCTTAACCTAACCTACGTTGTGCCTTAACCTAACCTACGTTGTGCCTTAACCTAACCTACGTTGTGCCTTAACCTAACCTACGTTGTGCCTTAACCTAACCTACGTTGTGCCTTAACCTAACCTACGTTGTGCCTTAACCTAACCTACGTTGTGCCTTAACCTAACCTATGTTGTGCCTTAACCTAACCTATGTTGTGCCTTAACCTAACCTATGTTGTGCCTTAACCTAACCTATGTTGTGCCTTAACCTAACCTATGTTGTGCCTTAACCTAACCTATGTTGTGCCTTAACCTAACCTATGTTGTGCCTTAACCTAACCTATGTTGTGCCTTAACCTAACCTATGTTGTGCCTTAACCTAACCTATGTTGTGCCTTAACCTAACCTATGTTGTGCCTTAACCTAACCTATGTTGTGCCTTAACCTAACCTATGTTGTGCCTTAACCTAACCTATGTTGTGCCTTAACCTAACCTACGTTGTGCCTTAACCTAACCTACGTTGTGCCTTAACCTAACCTACGTTGTGCCTTAACCTAACCTACGTTGTGCCTTAACCTAACCTACGTTGTGCCTTAACCTAACCTACGTTGTGCCTTAACCTAACCTACGTTGTGCCTTAACCTAACCTACGTTGTGCCTTAACCTAACCTACGTTGTGCCTTAACCTAACCTACGTTGTGCCTTAACCTAACCTACGTTGTGCCTTAACCTAACCTATGTTGTGCCTTAACCTAACCTATGTTGTGCCTTAACCTAACCTATGTTGTGCCTTAACCTAACCTATGTTGTGCCTTAACCTAACCTATGTTGTGCCTTAACCTAACCTATGTTGTGCCTTAACCTAACCTATGTTGTGCCTTAACCTAACCTATGTTGTGCCTTAACCTAACCTATGTTGTGCCTTAACCTAACCTATGTTGTGCCTTAACCTAACCTATGTTGTGCCTTAACCTAACCTACGTTGTGCCTTAACCTAACCTACGTTGTGCCTTAACCTAACCCATATTGTACCTTAACCTAACCCATATTGTACCTTAACCTAACCCATATTGTACCTTAACCTAACCCATATTGTACCTTAACGTAACCTAATTTGTGCCTTAACGTAACCTAATTTGTGCCTTAACGTAACCTAATTTGTGCCTTAACGTAACCTAATTTGTGCCTTAACGTAACCTAATTTGTGCCTTAACGTAACCTAATTTGTGCCTTAACGTAACCTAATTTGTGCCTTAACGTAACCTAATTTGTGCCTTAACGTAACCTAATTTGTGCCTTAACGTAACCTAATTTGTGCCTTAACGTAACCTAATTTGTGCCTTAACGTAACCTAATTTGTGCCTTAACGTAACCTAATTTGTGCCTTAACGTAACCTAATTTGTGCCTTAACGTAACCTAATTTGTGCCTTAACGTAACCTAATTTGTGCCTTAACGTAACCTAATTTGTGCCTTAACGTAACCCATGTTGTGCCTTAACGTAACCCATGTTGTGCCTTAACGTAACCCAATTTGTGCCTTAACGTAACCCATGTTGTGCCTTAACCTAACCTATATTGTGCCTCAACCTAACCTATATTGCGCCTTAACCTGACGCACGTTGTCGCTGAACCTGCTCTGTAATTGTTATGCAACTCGTTAAATTAGTGTAGTGTTGCCTAACCGCAACCCTCGCAATATAGTTCGCTATTCGCACTGCCCGGTCCCCTGTGTATCGCGTCATGTTAAACACCTTGCAGGTGTTGCTGACTTTCCACATGCTCCTGCTATACACTGTAATGTGGATAGCAGCAGGACGTACATGCCCCCCCCCCTTCCCCCCTGCCTTCGCAAGCTGGTCGTTGAGAAGTTTGCATGTTCAATGCCCTTCGCATGCCGACGTACTCAGCCTACGTTGTGGTACGGCCTGTCACCTGTCCGCCGATGTACGCAAAACCCACAAACTGTACTGCACATTGGTCCGTATGTACTGAATGATACATCGTGGCACATGTGTGACCGTACGACGACTGCGCCTAGCAACGGCAGACCATACAGTCCAAATATTGTGCACGCAGCTACGTGTCGTCTCCCTATAAGAGCTGGATTGCAGTGTGGTACGCCATTCAGACGTGTGGGAGGAACGGACGCCCTGGATGGCGATCAGCATGAGCAGTCTGTTGATGTAGTGGAGCGTGTATTCGGACGTAGTCGTCTCTTCTCACACACCGTGATAGCATGTTGCACCGCGTTCCACATCTGCGACATCCTGCAGAGGCCGGCTGACAGTCGTTCGCGCAATGGACACCGCATACGTACGGGGGCTACCTTCCACGTGTTCTCGAGGCGTGCACATGTTGTTGCGTCTATGTGGGCAGACGTAGTGTGTTGTGACACCTGACACAGGCATGCAATACTCGTTGCAAATGGCGATGGACGTCTACGTTTGCTGGTGACGTTACGCAAATGAACAACAGGTAACCCGTTGTGGTGCGGTTGTTCTCGCTAGAGGTGAATCAGTGTTGGCGACGATCGGTCGAGCTATTAACCGGTTGTTTCAGGGATACCCACCATGCCCACGAACGTGAAAGGGGACCCACCATGCCCACGAACGCGAAAGGGGATCTGGGTGTGAGGCGATACGCGGCGGTGGCTGGGTGGGACCGTCCCCGGCCGGTGAGGGGGGGCCGCCCGGCGTGCTGGCAGCGCGGTGCGTGGGCGCACGCGCTACAGCCGGCTGGTGGGGGCGGCCAGTGGCAGGCGCGCCGGCCGACGGACGCGGCAGGCGGCGCAGCTGCGCGCCGGCGCCCCCTGCTCGCGGCGCCTTGCGGCCAAAGTAGGTCCTCGCGGGCCCGGTGCGAAGCGCGGTGGCCATCTGCAGTGTGCTGGTCCGATTGAGGACTGTGTGCGCTGAGGATGCGCCGCCGCCCGGCGCTCGGCGCCGCGACGCCGTCTGCTGCTCGGTCGCCCCAGCGGTTCTCGCAGGTGGTTTGTATCGCAGCTGTGCGGACGTGTTGGCGCGTGCGCTGTGCTGGGAGAGTTCGCTTCGGCACCCAAGTGGGGCTTTTGTCCTTCTGTGGCGCTGGCGTTGGAGCTGCCGGTCACCGTAGGTGGCGCGTGTTGTCTCCCGCCGGCAATGCCACGACAGCACGCTCCCGGGCCTCTGTCGGCAGCGGCAAGCTCAGTTGGGAGCACGGGTGGTCGCACCTAAAGCGTCTACTCGCCTAACTCCGGGCGATTGCGCCTCTCTCGAACCCGACCAAGTACTTAGGACGGCGCTGCGCGCCGCCGGGACCTGAGAGGGTTTCGAGGTGTGTTGTGCAGGGGAGCTCAGCCTCCTCCTGTTTGCAGAATAATTGAGCGGACGCTTGCGTGTTCGCGCGGGCCCCCGGGACACACTCCCGGGCGGCCGGCTGCTCAGCTCTAGTTGACGCAGCTCCCTGGTTGATCCTGCCAGTAGTCATATGCTTGTCTCAAAGATTAAGCCATGCATGTCTCAGTACAAGCCGCATTAAGGTGAAACCGCGAATGGCTCATTAAATCAGTTATGGTTCCTTAGATCGTACCCACGTTACTTGGATAACTGTGGTAATTCTAGAGCTAATACATGCAAACAGAGTCCCGACCAGAGATGGAAGGGACGCTTTTATTAGATCAAAACCAATCGGTCGGCTCGTCCGGTCCGTTTGCCTTGGTGACTCTGAATAACTTTGGGCTGATCGCACGGTCCTCGTACCGGCGACGCATCTTTCAAATGTCTGCCTTATCAACTGTCGATGGTAGGTTCTGCGCCTACCATGGTTGTAACGGGTAACGGGGAATCAGGGTTCGATTCCGGAGAGGGAGCCTGAGAAACGGCTACCACATCCAAGGAAGGCAGCAGGCGCGCAAATTACCCACTCCCGGCACGGGGAGGTAGTGACGAAAAATAACGATACGGGACTCATCCGAGGCCCCGTAATCGGAATGAGTACACTTTAAATCCTTTAACGAGTATCTATTGGAGGGCAAGTCTGGTGCCAGCAGCCGCGGTAATTCCAGCTCCAATAGCGTATATTAAAGTTGTTGCGGTTAAAAAGCTCGTAGTTGGATTTGTGTCCCACGCTGTTGGTTCACCGCCCGTCGGTGTTTAACTGGCATGTATCGTGGGACGTCCTGCCGGTGGGGCGAGCCGAAGGCGTGCGACCGCCTCGTGCGTGCTCGTGCGTCCCGAGGCGGACCCCGTTGAAATCCTACCAGGGTGCTCTTTATTGAGTGTCTCGGTGGGCCGGCACGTTTACTTTGAACAAATTAGAGTGCTTAAAGCAGGCAAGCCCGCCTGAATACTGTGTGCATGGAATAATGGAATAGGACCTCGGTTCTATTTTGTTGGTTTTCGGAACCCGAGGTAATGATTAATAGGGACAGGCGGGGGCATTCGTATTGCGACGTTAGAGGTGAAATTCTTGGATCGTCGCAAGACGAACAGAAGCGAAAGCATTTGCCAAGTATGTTTTCATTAATCAAGAACGAAAGTTAGAGGTTCGAAGGCGATCAGATACCGCCCTAGTTCTAACCATAAACGATGCCAGCCAGCGATCCGCCGCAGTTCCTCCGATGACTCGGCGGGCAGCCTCCGGGAAACCAAAGCTTTTGGGTTCCGGGGGAAGTATGGTTGCAA
>NW_026048521.1:12500-15000 GCF_023864345.2 Schistocerca serialis cubense | reverse complement strand
CGTACACGTTGGGACCCGAAAGATGGTGAACTATGCCTGGCCAGGACGAAGTCAGGGGAAACCCTGATGGAGGTCCGTAGCGATTCTGACGTGCAAATCGATCGTCGGAGCTGGGTATAGGGGCGAAAGACTAATCGAACCATCTAGTAGCTGGTTCCCTCCGAAGTTTCCCTCAGGATAGCTGGTGCTCGTACGAGTCTCATCCGGTAAAGCGAATGATTAGAGGCCTTGGGGCCGAAACGACCTCAACCTATTCTCAAACTTTAAATGGGTGAGATCTCCGGCTTGCTTGATATGCTGAAGCCGCGAGCAAACGACTCGGATCGGAGTGCCAAGTGGGCCACTTTTGGTAAGCAGAACTGGCGCTGTGGGATGAACCAAACGCCGAGTTAAGGCGCCCGAATCGACGCTCATGGGAAACCATGAAAGGCGTTGGTTGCTTAAGACAGCAGGACGGTGGCCATGGAAGTCGGAATCCGCTAAGGAGTGTGTAACAACTCACCTGCCGAAGCAACTAGCCCTGAAAATGGATGGCGCTGAAGCGTCGTGCCTATACTCGGCCGTCAGTCTGGCAGTCATGGCCGGTCCTTGCGGCCGGCCGCGAAGCCCTGACGAGTAGGAGGGTCGCGGCGGTGGGCGCAGAAGGGTCTGGGCGTGAGCCTGCCTGGAGCCGCCGTCGGTGCAGATCTTGGTGGTAGTAGCAAATACTCCAGCGAGGCCCTGGAGGGCTGACGCGGAGAAGGGTTTCGTGTGAACAGCCGTTGCACACGAGTCAGTCGATCCTAAGCCCTAGGAGAAATCCGATGTTGATGGGGGCCGTCATAGCATGATGCGCTTTGTGCTGGCCCCCGTTGGGCGAAAGGGAATCCGGTTCCTATTCCGGAACCCGGCAGCGGAACCGATACAAGTCGGGCCCCTCTTTTAGAGATGCTCGTCGGGGTAACCCAAAAGGACCCGGAGACGCCGTCGGGAGATCGGGGAAGAGTTTTCTTTTCTGCATGAGCGTTCGAGTTCCCTGGAATCCTCTAGCAGGGAGATAGGGTTTGGAACGCGAAGAGCACCGCAGTTGCGGCGGTGTCCCGATCTTCCCCTCGGACCTTGAAAATCCGGGAGAGGGCCACGTGGAGGTGTCGCGCCGGTTCGTACCCATATCCGCAGCAGGTCTCCAAGGTGAAGAGCCTCTAGTCGATAGAATAATGTAGGTAAGGGAAGTCGGCAAATTGGATCCGTAACTTCGGGATAAGGATTGGCTCTGAGGATCGGGGCGTGTCGGGCTTGGTCGGGAAGTGGGTCAGCGCTAACGTGCCGGGCCTGGGCGAGGTGAGTGCCGTAGGGGTGCCGGTAAGTGCGGGCGTTTAGCGCGGGCGTGGTCTGCTCTCGCCGTTGGTCGGCCTCGTGCTGGCCGGCGGTGCAGGATGCGCGCGCCTGCGCGGCGTTCGCGCCCCGGTGCTTCAACCTGCGTGCAGGATCCGAGCTCGGTCCCGTGCCTTGGCCTCCCACGGATCTTCCTTGCTGCGAGGCCGCGTCCGCCTTAGCGTGCTCCTCCGGGGGCGCGCGGGTGCGCGGATTCTCTTCGGCCGCCATTCAACGATCAACTCAGAACTGGCACGGACTGGGGGAATCCGACTGTCTAATTAAAACAAAGCATTGCGATGGCCCTAGCGGGTGTTGACGCAATGTGATTTCTGCCCAGTGCTCTGAATGTCAACGTGAAGAAATTCAAGCAAGCGCGGGTAAACGGCGGGAGTAACTATGACTCTCTAGATGGCACACTCTTGCATCAGCCACCATCCATCCCAGGGCTGATTGAGTTTTGGACAGACCTCTTCTCTCCACCACGTGTCAGGTCTCGACCTCCGCGTGGGGAGGGTCTGTCCGATGAGCTGCTGCCATTCTCGAAGAGGGTGCCCTTCCGTGACCTCTGGGCTCCCATTTCTGCAGAAGAAGCCACCGCTGCTCTTCCGCCTCGCAATTCTGCTGCAGGTCCTGACGGCCTCACGCCGACACAACTGCGTCGCCTTCCCCGGGAGGTTCTCCTCAAGATCCTTAATTTCCTCCTCCTTTCCCGTTCCCTTCCATCCCGACTCCTTCAGGCCAGAACAACCCTGCTGCCCAAGAAGACCGCCGCAGCATCCCCTGCTGACTTTCGTCCGATCACAGTGTGCTCGGTGCTGACCAGAGCCTTTCACAAGGTTCTGGTTGGCCGCCTGATGCGCTACTGTGTGTTGGACGGTCGCCAGCGGGCTTTCATCCCTCAGGATGGGATGCTTCATAACACCTTTCTTCTCGATCTGGCGATGACCCAGGCGTGCCGAGCTGCCGGCTCGCTGTACTTGGCATCTCTGGATGTGTCAAAGGCCTTCGACTCGCTTGCCCACGGTGCCCTTGGTCCTGTGCTAAGGGCCCATGGTCTGCCGGTCGAGTTCGTTGACTACATCCAGGGATGCTATGAGGCGGGATCGACGGTTATCTGCGCGGATGGGAAGTCGTCAGATCTAGT
>NW_026048521.1:5000-7500 GCF_023864345.2 Schistocerca serialis cubense | reverse complement strand
ATATCCCACCCTTCCGACATCCGCCATTGCTCAGCTAAGCCACGAACACCCACACATGTCCTACACAGGGGTGCACCCAACATCACAATACTGCCTCCTGTCACAGTACACAAACAATGGCAGGAATGAAAGACACAGATCTGCCACAACCTTGGAATCGGAGCGCCGCCTGTCATGAGCCACAAGTGCATCCTGACGTGACAAATCGGATGATCCCGCAGGCATGCACTTACGATAATCACTATCAACGAACCTGCCGCCCCCTCCCCCCCCAAAATACACCTTTCCCTACAACGTGTACCTTAACCTAAGCTATATTGTACCTTAACCTAAGCGATATTGTACCTTAACCTAAGGTATATCGTACCTTAACCTAACCTACATTGCGCCTTCACCTAACCTACGTTGTACCTTAACCTAACCTACGTTGTACCTTAACCTAACCTACGTTGTACCTTAACCTAACCTACGTTGTACCTTAACCTAACCTACGTTGTACCTTAACCTAACCTACGTTGTACCTTAACCTAACCTACGTTGTACCTTAACCTAACCTACGTTGTACCTTAACCTAACCTACGTTGTACCTTAACCTAACCTACGTTGTGCCTTAACCTAACCTACGTTGTGCCTTAACCTAACCTACGTTGTGCCTTAACCTAACCTACGTTGTGCCTTAACCTAACCTACGTTGTGCCTTAACCTAACCTACGTTGTGCCTTAACCTAACCTACGTTGTGCCTTAACCTAACCTATGTTGTGCCTTAACCTAACCTATGTTGTGCCTTAACCTAACCTATGTTGTGCCTTAACCTAACCTATGTTGTGCCTTAACCTAACCTATGTTGTGCCTTAACCTAACCTATGTTGTGCCTTAACCTAACCTATGTTGTGCCTTAACCTAACCTATGTTGTGCCTTAACCTAACCTATGTTGTGCCTTAACCTAACCTATGTTGTGCCTTAACCTAACCTATGTTGTGCCTTAACCTAACCTATGTTGTGCCTTAACCTAACCTACGTTGTGCCTTAACCTAACCTACGTTGTGCCTTAACCTAACCTACGTTGTGCCTTAACCTAACCTACGTTGTGCCTTAACCTAACCTACGTTGTGCCTTAACCTAACCTACGTTGTGCCTTAACCTAACCTACGTTGTGCCTTAACCTAACCTACGTTGTGCCTTAACCTAACCTACGTTGTGCCTTAACCTAACCTACGTTGTGCCTTAACCTAACCTACGTTGTGCCTTAACCTAACCTACGTTGTGCCTTAACCTAACCTATGTTGTGCCTTAACCTAACCTATGTTGTGCCTTAACCTAACCTATGTTGTGCCTTAACCTAACCTATGTTGTGCCTTAACCTAACCTATGTTGTGCCTTAACCTAACCTATGTTGTGCCTTAACCTAACCTATGTTGTGCCTTAACCTAACCTATGTTGTGCCTTAACCTAACCTATGTTGTGCCTTAACCTAACCTATGTTGTGCCTTAACCTAACCTACGTTGTGCCTTAACCTAACCTACGTTGTGCCTTAACCTAACCCATATTGTACCTTAACCTAACCCATATTGTACCTTAACCTAACCCATATTGTACCTTAACCTAACCCATATTGTACCTTAACGTAACCTAATTTGTGCCTTAACGTAACCTAATTTGTGCCTTAACGTAACCTAATTTGTGCCTTAACGTAACCTAATTTGTGCCTTAACGTAACCTAATTTGTGCCTTAACGTAACCTAATTTGTGCCTTAACGTAACCTAATTTGTGCCTTAACGTAACCTAATTTGTGCCTTAACGTAACCTAATTTGTGCCTTAACGTAACCTAATTTGTGCCTTAACGTAACCTAATTTGTGCCTTAACGTAACCTAATTTGTGCCTTAACGTAACCTAATTTGTGCCTTAACGTAACCTAATTTGTGCCTTAACGTAACCTAATTTGTGCCTTAACGTAACCTAATTTGTGCCTTAACGTAACCTAATTTGTGCCTTAACGTAACCTAATTTGTGCCTTAACGTAACCCATGTTGTGCCTTAACGTAACCCATGTTGTGCCTTAACGTAACCCAATTTGTGCCTTAACGTAACCCATGTTGTGCCTTAACCTAACCTATATTGTGCCTCAACCTAACCTATATTGTGCCTCAACCTAACCTATATTGCGCCTTAACCTGACGCACGTTGTCGCTGAACCTGCTCTGTAATTGTTATGCAACTCGTTAAATTAGTGTAGTGTTGCCTAACCGCAACCCTCGCAATATAGTTCGCTATTCGCACTGCCCGGTCCCCTGTGTATTCGCGTCATGTTAAACACCTTGCAGGTGTTGCTGACTTTCCACATGCTCCTGCTATACACTGTAATGTGGATAGCAGCAGGACGTACATGCCCCCCCCCCTTCCCCCCTGCCTTCGCAAGCTGGTCGTTGAGAAGTTTGCATGTTCAATGCCCTTCGCATGGCCGACGTACTCAGCCTACGTTGTGGTACGGCCTGTC